>NC_141154.1:12164448-12227157 GCF_053477565.2 Lygodium microphyllum
TTGAATCCCATCAGCTTGTTTGAGAGAATATATGAGTCCAAGTAGATAATAGGAGTCTGAGACATTGAATGCATGCTGAGTATTAATCCCAGTCATTTTCCTTTGATCTTATGGTACTGAAATGGATTTTACTCATGCTGAAGCTTCATTGTGATTATATTTTTGCTTACCCATCTCGTTTGGCTTCTTGTGAATTGGCTGAGCCAAGAAGTGATTAAAAAATCCATTGTATAAGGGTGAGTAGGCAGTGAATCACTACCGGTAAGCTCTCTATCCCTATTCCCCATTCCAATTCCATGCACTTCATGAAAAGCCAAAAATTTCGATTCCTGAAATGCATCTCATGCTGGGTGTTTAATTAATAAATGTCTACCATGTATATTCCGGGTGAGGAAAATCCCAATGCCAAGCGAGGTGGCAAGACATAAGAGAGGTGACCCCCCTTGCCACCATCAAAGACCCTGAAGGGATGCACAACCCGGCCCGGAGGGAACTTTGCCCACCTCCCACTGATCTGGAGCCCAAAGAATTATTGCAGGTGCAGGTACATTTGATGGAATAGCCCAAACCATGATCATTTGAGTATACAAGCCCCTACATGCATTGGTAATGTCATGAACCACTTGGTAATGTATGGTGGATGCAATGCAAGAAGGGTAGGGAATGCAGTTATGGAAATAGTCTCAGTAATGAACTATGGATACAAATGATGTATGGATTTATGTGGCATTGAGAGCCACTATTGAGGCCCTGGATTTTTGGGATAAGACCCTCACCATTGGGATAAGGTATGCTCCTTGAGGGAGTCTTTGCAGGGTATTGCAGACAGCCAGTCCTACACAGTCAGCCTGCAAAAATTGATTACAACAAAGCCTTTGTGTGTGAGTGAGTGTGGGCTCCATAGCTTGATTCGAAGAGGGCATCTTCTCCTTCAATGTGAAATAAAACCTCCCTATTCCGCCTTACAGTTTGGGAGATACACTCAGTTTTGTGCTCACAGGTATTGTGGGACAGGCAGCAGTCCTACACAGTTAGCCCAAAAAAGCTGATTACAGCAAATCCTTCTTGCGTGATTATGCATGGGATCTATATCTTGATTCAAATAGGGCATCCTCCCCTTCAATTTGAACTAAAAACCTCCCCATTCTGCCCTACGGCTTGGTAGAGACACTCAGTTTTGTGCCCAGAGGTACTGTGGGACAGGCAGCAGTCGTACGCAATCAGCCCACAAAAAGTGATTACAGCAAAGCCCTGATAATTTACTGTCAGAGATATTTTTACATAGCCTCGTAGAAGAGATCGAGGGATTTCATTTGAATCAAAAAGTTTGGCGATTGGAGCTCCCTGAACTCAAGGTATCGTCATTTTTGTAACAAGGGGTCTGGTGGACTGCACTTGGGATGGCAGGCCACAAGGGTAAAGCAAAGGCCCAGGAGGAATTTCAGCATGAAATAAGGGACTCCCGTGCCTCAATGAATGATCCTAGCTCAGCCCAGGAGGATTGTGAAGACATGTTTGAAGAGGGTGCCCCCGAGATAGACCGCTTATCTCTGCTCAACCAAACCTTATGCCAACATGAGGCCCATCATGCTGAATGACATCGAGAGATGGAGCAATGCCACAGGGAGATGGAAACCCGCCAAGATCACCGTCATTCTGAGATGATGGCCAAAATGGACTCACTCATAGAGTGCATGGGCGCCCTCATCCCCGCCATTGCCCTCCCCTCGGATCGACCCACGAGTATGTCCCTCACCGCGAGGCTAACTGCCCTCCCCCTTTGGAGACCAGGCATAGCCCACAAGGTCTCGGTGGTACCCATGGCATTCCCCATAGCACTTATGAGATGGGTGAGCCCTCACTCGACATGCTGAGCCCCTCCTTCCCTCCCCCGTTATGAATCCTTCAAGCCCATCCTTGGCACCCCAACTCCCTTGTAACGAAAGCTACTTGCACACTCAAGGGAATGGCTCCAATGCAAATCTTGGGCAGCATGGAATGCACGGAGTGCATGGGCAACATACACATGGCAATGGGCAGCATGCATATGGCAATGTGCAGCATGCACATGGCAATGGGCAGCATGCATATGGCAACGGGCAGCATGCATATGGTAATGGGCAGCATGGACATTTTGGACAGCAAGGTCCTAATGGGAAATTTGGTCCTCATATAATGCAAGGGCAGCCTGGGCCCCATGGAAATTTTGGACAGCCAGGGATTGGACAGCAAGGCATGTATGGGCAGCGTGTAGCACATGGCATTCATGGGCAACAAGGCCCAAATGAGCTGCGTGACAAGATTGTGTTTACTAAATTCAATGGGTAGTCCTCATCCCCAGTTGAACTAGAGGAATGGACCTCTAAATTGGAAGCCTATTTTCTCATCTACCCCATACTGATGAGGCAAAGATCATTTTTTCCTCCCTTCATTTAGAAGGTTTTGCAGTGACAAGTTGGAAGAGGAATTGCATGACAACTCTCCAATGATGACACTTGTTGAAAATGCTAAATATGAGGAGGATCTTGATACCGATCAGTTTTATGACTCACCGAATGGGTTCCCTTTTGACCCCGGTGGCTGCCCCATTGATGACATGCTTGGGAATGACCTTGGCACCCCTCATTCACCACTATATCAGCTTGCTCGATCTCCATGGATGCATGGACTAGCTCTAGGAGCCCGAACACCCTATGAGTGCATAGTAACATTGATGGCAAGAGTGTATACATCTTCATAGATAGTGGCAGCACACACAATTTTGTGAATAAATTGACTCTTGGCCATTTGACATGTGTTCCCACTGAATTACAGCAACCTCTTTGGGTTCAAGTGGCCAATGGAAATGAGGAAGTGAGCTCCCATGTATGCACACAAGTATCTCTTATGCTAGCTAAAAATTACACGGAAAAGGTGGACTTAATTACCCTTGATATGGGCCACGTGGATGTTGTTTTGGGATGTGATTGGCTTCAGCAGTTGGGAAAAATCTCTATGGACTTCTTTCAGCTGTATATGGAGTTTGTAATGCATGGGCAGCTTGTACACTTGGAGGGAATAAAAGAAAATGCAGATTTTCAGCTTATAACAGCAAGACAACTCAAAAAAGAATTCAAAAAACGCTCCCAAATCTTTGTCTTGCATTTGCATAAGGATAATGATGACCAACACACCTTGGGAAGCAAAATGCAGCACTAAAAATGCTTTTGGCTGAATATGAGGACCTATTTCAGCCCCCTAATACCCTCCCCCCTTAGAGATCGGCGATGGATCACTCGATTGACTTCGAGCCCCATGCCAAACCCATCAATAAACCCCCATATTGACTCTCTAAATGTGAGAGAGAGGAAGTAGCAAAGCAAGTCAAGGAGTTCACTGAGATGGGATTCATAGAGCCTAGCTCTTCCCCTTATGCCTCCCCGGTTCTATTGGTTAAGAAAAAGGACGGATCTTCCCGGTTGTGCATTGACTACCATGATCTCAATAAGATCACCGTCAAAAATAGATACCCCATCCCTTGAATTGATGACTTGCTTGATGAACTAAAGGGAGCACGCTACTTCACCAAGATTTATTTTCGATCCGGTTACCACCAAATCAGAATGAGGGTGGGTGATGAAGTCAAAACAACCTTTTGGACTGACCGTGGCTTGTACCATTTCCTTGTCATGCCATTTGGGCTCACTAATGCACTCGCCACATTTCAGAGCTTAATGAACAAAATATTGCAGCCATGGCTTTTCGAGTTTGTGTTGGTATTCTTTGATGATATACTCATTTACAGCAAGTCACTGCATGAGCATTTGAAGCATGTCAGGCAAATTTTTGATGTACTGAGAGAGCACAGACTATTTGCCAAAGAAAGCAAGTGTGTCTTCATGCAAACAAAGGTTGAGTACTTAGGACACATTGTTAGTGAAAAAGGCATCCAAGATGATCCTAAGAAAGTGCAATGTGTCCGGGAGTGGCCCACCCCCACTACCACTACCTCATTGTGTGGTTTTCTTGGCCTCTCCTCTTTTTATCGGAGATTTATTCGCCATTATGCCACAATTGTAGCCCCGTTGATTGACAAGCTGAAAAAAGAGGCTTTCCTATGGGATGAATTGGCTGACTGGAGTTTTCAGCAGAGCTGAAAGACTTGCCCACTTCAGCCCCCATCCTTGTATGCCCCGACTTTTCAAAGGATTTTACCATCCAATGTGATGCTAGTGGACGGGGTATTGGTGCAGTCTTGCTACAAGAACACTGGTTAATAGCATTTGAGAGCCAAAAATTGGATGATAAAGAGAGAGAGTTTGCATGTCTATGATCAGGAGATATTGGCAGTCATTCATGCTATCAAAAACTAGCATCACTACTTGTATGACAGCAAATTTAAGGTGAAAAGTGATCATCGTGTGCTCAAATACTTCTTGACTCAGCCCAACCTCACTCCCAAACAATGTAGATGGGTGGATACCCTACAAAACTATGACTTTGAGATTACCCACACCCGTGGCAAGGACAATGTAGTTGCTGATGCACTCTCTCTCATGTGGGTGTGCAAGGTTTCATCCATCACTGAACTCCACCATGATTGGATTGAAGAGCTCCAAGAGGCATACTTACTTGATGCTAAATTCAGCCCTGTTTTCTAGAAATTATAGCAAGGTGTCATGGATGACAATTCCCAATATCAGCTCCACAATGGCCTCAGTTGGATCCATGGCCGTATCGTGATTCCCCATGTCTCTCCCTTCACCCAAAGGATCCTTGAAGAGATGCATTCTTCACTGATTGCTGGCCACTTAGGGGTCTTCAAAACATATGACCGAGTTTCAAAAAGCTTCCATTGGAAAGGCCTATGGTGGGATGTTAAAGACTTTGTGTCTAGATGTGTGCCTTGTCAATAAAATAAAGATAGCACTCTTAAACCGGGTGGATTCTTGCAGCCTTTACCTATCCCCAAAGGAAAATGGACCCACATTACCATGGATTTCATCATTGGTTTACCTACAACCAAGAAGGGTTGGGATAGCATATATGTGGTAGTTGACCGACTCACTAAAGCAGCCCATTTCATCCCTACAAAATCTTAGTTTATAGCATCTCAAGTTGCCACTCAGTTTATGGAGCATGTTTTTAAGTTGCATGGCTTACCCCACGTCATAGTACATGACTAGGACACCGAATTTATGGGTCAGTTTTGGTAGACAATTTTCAACTCCATGGGGACCAAATTGGCTCCATCTACAGCCTATCATCCCCAAACGGATGGGCAGACTGAGAGAGTCAATAAGTGGCTTGAAACTTATTTGCGATATTTTTGTCATGATGTCTAGAATTTGTGGGACGTATGGCTGCACTTGGCTGAATTTTCTTACAACAACTCCACTCATTCGAGCATTGGAGTCTCTCCCTTCGAGGAATTGTATGGTTATCGGGTGCCCCTTCCTACCGTGATCTTCAATGAAAAGCTCAACCCCCTTGGAAAAGAAGAGTTGGACTGCATGCAAGCTTTACTTCAACAAAGCAAGGCTCAAGAGCACATGAAGCTCCATGCTGATGTAAAAAGAAGACCCCTTGACTTTCAAGAGGGTGAATTGGTACTCCTCAAGGTCCCCAAGTCCCGTTATGCCACACTAAAGGATGGGTCTTGCAATAAGTTGGCACATCGGTACTATGGGCCCTACAAAATCATTAAGAAGGTTGGGGACTTGGCTTACCATCTCCAACTCTCTCCCACTACTAAGATCCATGATGTCTTCCATGTGGGCCAATTGAAAACTTTCATTGGCACTCCCAAAGATCATGTAGAGGAGTTACCACCCATAGATGACGAGGGCCTTATTTAGTACATTCCTGAAGTGGTCATTGGGCAATGTGAAAAGAAGCTCCGCACCTATTCCATATATGAATACCTGATCAAATGGCAATGCCTACCAATAGAGGAAGCCTCTTGGAACCCAACATCTATTTTAGATGAATTTCCACACCTCAAGGAGGCTGTATTGGCTGGAACTTAACCACGACACTTGTTTTGGGCTGTAGTCTGCATCTAGACAGCCACCTGTTTTGTACCAATTTTGGTCCTGGTGTAAAATATTACACGGCGCAGCGAACAGAATCTGAGAAAGAGATAGAGAGTACACAACAGATAAGAGGAGAATCAGTAAAATTCTTTAACTCCAAACAACTGATACAAAGATGGCTCTGTCCACCCGTGCGCTTCCAATGAATGAAGCTTAGATGGCGATCTAGACAGAAGATAGGTGAAGAGCTGAAGGCTAGCTGGAACAACAACTCTGACTGGGTGAAAGATGAGTGTGAGATGGCTGCGAAGGGGTTTAGCTTTTATAGCCCGCGAAGGTCGTTAGGTCGGCCTGCTGACCGACCTACCATATGAGCCTCCACTAGTCGGCCAGGGAATATTCCAGGGAATATTCCCTTTACCATCGGGCCGGGGGCGCTCCCCCCGGACCCCCGCCAGGGGGGCCGCTGGCCCCCCTGGGACCCCCCAGCCAGGGGCCGCTTCGCGGCCCCCGGACCCCACAATAGGGGCCCCTTTTAACTCCCTTACCACGCAACTCAATGCAATGTGCCTCGAGTTGCTACCAGCTTAACCACTCCGTCTAACCCAAAGATTAGACCCACAACAGTCACCTTTTTGCCATCCGGTCACATAGACCTCATCTGATATACAAGTCAGGACTCAACCAATGTCCGGGCTCACATTTGGCTTCTCCTCATAATGGGGGCCTTACAACTTTGAGCACCATGGATCATTGGTAGCACCTAATGAGGGTGGGGCATTGATCATATCTAACACCCCCCCTCAATGTCCACCCATAGGTGAACTATCTCCTCGGCCCAATGCCGAGTCTCTGAAGATGAACTTGAAGCAGATCCTTCGTAAGTGCTTTGGTGAAGATATCTGCTCCATTCTCCTCTGTTGGACAGTAGACCAATTCCACTATCCCATCCTCCATCAAATCACGCACATAGTGATACTGGATCTCTATATGTTTGGTGCGTGCATGAAACACTGGATTTTTGGCAATGGCGATGCAACTCTGATTGTCACATCTCAGCACAGTTGGTTCTTCATCCTGCACTCCCATATGCCATAGAATCCTTCTCAACCATACGGCCTCACATGCAGCAAAACAAGCTGCCTTGTACTCTGCTTCGGTAGAAGACAATGCCACTGTTGGTTGCTTCTTACTAATCCAAGAGAAAATTCCTGAACCCAAAGAGAAACAATAACCAGAAACTGACTTCCTGGAATCAATGTCTCCTGCCCAATCTGAGTCACAGTTCCCCACAAGAGAAGTTCCGAAACTGTATGTGATACCATAGTCAAGAGTTTTCTTCAAGTATCTGAGCACCCGCATCCCAGCCTTCCAATGACTCTCATGAGGTTTGTTTGAGAACCTTCTCAAAACACCAACAGCAAAACTGATATCTGGTCTGGTGTTACACAAGTAGATTAGACTGCCGACCAACCTCCTATACCTCCCAATGTCTGCTAGTGCTGATGTATCCTCAACGGATAACTTTACATTCACCTCCATAGGTGTAGCTATCTCCTTGCACTCGGTCATGCCAAATGCCTTCAAGATCTCCCATGCATACTTCTTCTGAGAGATGAAGATCTTTCCTGGCTCTTGCCAGACTTCAATCCCCAAACAATAGTGCAGCAAGCCCAAGTCTGTCATTTCAAACTCAAAACTCAAAGCCTTTCGAGTTTGGTCGATCATATCTTCATAGTCACCTGTAATAAGAAGGTCGTCCACATATAGGACAATCACTACAGACTTTTTACCATCCCTGTAAACATACAAGTTAGCATCTGAGGCACATCTTTTGAAGTTTAGGTTTAAAAAGAACCTATCTATCCGTTGGTACCATGCTCTGGGGGCTTGTTTCAGCCCATACAATGCCTTCTTCAGTTTACACACTTTGTTCTCAGAATGGGGGGCCTCAAACCCTGGTGGCTGAGCCACGTACACCTCCTCCTTGAGGTCACCATTTAAGAACGCTGACTTAACATCCATTTGGTACACTGGCCACTTCTTGTGGGCAGCCACTGCAAGTACCGTGCGAATAGTGGTCATTCTGGCAGTTGGGGCAAATGACTCTTGAAAATCAAACCCTTCAACTTGTGAAAATCCTTGGGCAACCAGTCTAGCTTTGTACTTTTCTAAGGTACCATCAGCCTTGTACTTTACCTTCCAGATCCACTTGGTGCCAATAATCTTCCGCTTTGCTGGCCGATCCACTAGCTCCCAAGTGTCATTCTTCATTATGCTGTCATACTCCGCCTGCATAGCAGCCTTCCATGATGGATCTGCAAGTGCTTCTTCTAAGTCAGTTGGCTCCTTTACTTCTCTCATAATCTCAACCATCAAGGCCATGTTGACTATGTGAGCAGAAGCCCTCCTTTGCTCCTCTATTCTCTGAGACCTCCTTGGTCCGTCTGCCTTCTCCTCAACAGATGCAGGCATAGGATTATTGTGGTCATAGAGCTGCTTCACCCAGCGCGGCAATGGCTTTTCCGGTGGGGTGATGTCAGGTTGGTGAACTTTTTCCTCATCATCTGAAGATGATGCTTCCTCCTCCTTAAGGATAGGGATAGCTCTCGGGACAGGTTCATAGTGGACTACTTCTTCGCTTGATGATAAAGTGGAAGACCTTGCCTTCTCCTCCTCCACTGTATGCGGCTCCTCCTTGAACACCACATCACGGCTCGCGATGATCTTCTTTGCCTCTTGGTCATATAACTTGTAAGCCTTCTGCTCATCACTATAACCCAAGAAGATACATTTTCTGCTTTTTGGTTGTAACTTGTTTCTCTTCTCATCTGGAACATGTGCATAACATTCACATCCAAAAATTCTGAAATGTGAGACAGATGGTTTCTTACCAGTGTAAGCCTCATGAGGTGTTTTTCCCTTGAGAGCCTTTGTATAGCTCCGATTTAGAATGTAGACTGCAGTATTAACAGCTTCAGCCCAAAAATGGTTAGGTAATCCCTTGCCCTTTAGCATGCATCTTGCCATCTCCACAATGGTGCGATTCCTGCGTTCCACAACACCGTTCTGCTGAGGTGTGTGAGGCGTTGTCAATTGACGCTTGATACCTTTGCTCTTGCAAAAGCCTTCAAACTCCTTTGAGTTGAACTCACCACCACCATCTGTTCTAAATTTCTTCACACTTTTCCCTGTTTCATTCTCAACAAGTATTAGCCATTCTTTAAACTTACCAAAAGCTTGAGCCTTATCACGAAGGAAGTACACCCACATCTTCCTACTGTAGTCGTCGACAATCAACATAAAATAAGAAGATCCCCCCAAGGCCTGTGTAGGCATCTTACCACACAAGTCAGCATGCACCAACTCTAGAGGAGCATGTGCTCTATTCTTGCTTTCTTGTGGAAATGCCTTTCTCTGTTGCTTGCCCATCATACAAGCTTCACATGGTTCCTTCAATTCAGTTATTGTAGGTAGGTGAGCAACCATACCTTGCTTTTGCATCTCCTTCAATACTGCAAATCCGATGTGTCCAAACCTTTCATGCCAAAGCTTACTTGTGCCCACTCCAGCGGTGGCTGTAAGAGCACTTAGCTCATACAGGTTGTTCCTCCTTTCTCCTTTGCCAACAATTGTGCCAGCACTATCAATAATTTCTGCACCTGTCTTCTTGAACCTCACTTCATGACCAAGATCAGTTATGGCAGCAACTGATAAGAGATTTCTTCTGATTTCGGGAACATACAACACATTTGAAAGCTTTTTGACTTCACCATTTGCAGCAACAAAAGAAATAGTACCTGTGCCCGCCGCAGGGCATTTAGCATCATTTCCAACCGTCACAGTGATGGATTCTTGTAGAGGCTGCATAGAACTGTATAGACCTTTCTTGTTGGTCATGTGACGGGAGGCCCCACTATCCAACACCCAAGAGTCAGTGGTAGATTCTTCTTGCGCCGAGGAGCACACTTCCTCAATGGTCGCCATGAATAATTCCAACTCTGCTTCAGCCGTATTGGCTGTCTCTTTCCCTTTACTTTTAAGGGTACCATTCTTTTCATCTGCCTTCTTGACACGACAATCTGCAATTGCATGTCCTTTCTTCTTACAGTAGAAGCACTCTCCTTGAAACTTCTTCTTGCTGCCCTTCTTCTTTTTGTCACCATCATTTTTGGTGGAGGAAACACCTTTGCCTTTTGCATTGGCAGAGAATGCAGCATCTCCATTGTTGCTTCCTTCTCGGGCTTTCAGCCTCAACTCCTCCTCCATTAATAATGCACAAAACTCCTCAAAAGTCAAAGCTTGAGGTCTCACCTGAGTATTAAGGGCAGTTACTAGTCCATCAAACTTTTGTGGACAAATCCGAAGACACCTCCGAGCTAGCTCTTCGCTAGTCTTTTGTATCCCAGCGCCAGCCATCTGGTCGCGCAGATTCTTAATCCGAGTGATGAATGCTTCAACCGTCTCTCCTTCAGCAAACTTCTCCGCTGCTAGTTGATTCTCCAAGTTTTGAATCCTTGTTTGGTTTCGTGTTTCATACTGACTCCTTAGTACATTCCAAGCCTCTGACGCTTTGGTTGTATGCTGAATCAGAGTCAAAACACTGTCAGAACAGCTTGTAACTAAGGCACACAATGCATCTGCATTCCTTCGTTTCCAAGCTCGTAGAAGATCTGCATTCGGAGGAATCATCACACTAGGATTTGATGGGTCGGGGGTAGGCTGTGGTTCTGCGTCAGTCCCCAGCACAGTCTCCAGAAGCTCATAAGAATCAAGGATAGTAGTAATTTTGAACTTCCACAAGGTGTAGTTTGTACCATCTAACTTGCCTTCGCTGAAGGTTGGTGGACGAATCCTCAGTGTTTGAATAGCCGGTACAGCAGCACCACCTCCTGCACCGCTTCCTGATGCGCCAGAACTGCTTCCCGGAGTCGACATCGTTTCTCTTTGCTGTTGAAGCCTTTGCCTCTTGCACTCTCTCCGATCTCTAGAGCCCCCTGGGCTCTGATACCATGTAAAATATTACACGGCGCAGCGAACAGAATCTGAGAAAGAGATAGAGAGTACACAACAGATAAGAGGAGAATCAGTAAAATTCTTTAACTCCAAACAACTGATACAAAGATGGCTCTGTCCACCCGTGCGCTTCCAATGAATGAAGCTTAGATGGCGATCTAGACAGAAGATAGGTGAAGAGCTGAAGGCTAGCTGGAACAACAACTCTGACTGGGTGAAAGATGAGTGTGAGATGGCTGCGAAGGGGTTTAGCTTTTATAGCCCGCGAAGGTCGTTAGGTCGGCCTGCTGACCGACCTACCATATGAGCCTCCACTAGTCGGCCAGGGAATATTCCAGGGAATATTCCCTTTACCATCGGGCCGGGGGCGCTCCCCCCGGACCCCCGCCAGGGGGGCCGCTGGCCCCCCTGGGACCCCCCAGCCAGGGGCCGCTTCCGCGGCCCCCGGACCCCACAATAGGGGCCCCTTTTAACTCCCTTACCACGCAACTCAATGCAATGTGCCTCGAGTTGCTACCAGCTTAACCACTCCGTCTAACCCAAAGATTAGACCCACAACAGTCACCTTTTTGCCATCCGGTCACATAGACCTCATCTGATATACAAGTCAGGACTCAACCAATGTCCGGGCTCACATTTGGCTTCTCCTCATAATGGGGGCCTTACAACTTTGAGCACCATGGATCATTGGTAGCACCTAATGAGGGTGGGGCATTGATCATATCTAACACCTGGTCCATTTTCAGCCACATCCTCCATACATGGGCTGAAAGTACACCTCGAGGACTCCATGGCAACACCTTACTTGCCCCGATCGGAGTTCCCTAGTGGAAGTTATGGCTGTTTTTCTCCAGCCATACCATCTGGGACAGCACACTAGTAATTCCTGGACAGCCCTTTATTTTGTAACAGTTTTGGTCCTGACCTGGTTGCAGCCTCGCCCCACCCACATGGGCTGAAAGTACATCTCATAGGCTCCGTAAAGACACCTCAACTGTCCCATTCGGAGTTTCCCACACAAAGTTATGGCTGATTTCCTATAGCACACCCTTACAGTCCATGACTACATCCCTTGTTTTTTAGGACAAAAACTTTATGAGACGGGATGGTTTGTAATGAACGGGGATCACGGGACAGTGTCATGGGAACATACCAGTCACAATGATGGTATATAAGGTGTAAGAGGGTATTTTGAGGCATCACAGAAATTATCAAGAAACTCTCTTTTCACCTTCTCAAGCTTCCATGGCTTCTTCTTCTTCTTCCTCTTCTTCTTCCTTTCTCCCTCTTTCTCTCTCTTCTTCTTGCCTTTCTCTCTCCTCTCCTTCTTCTTTTGCAGTCCTTCTCTCTCTCCTTCCCCTTAGTTAGGACACTTAGGTCTCTTTCATTACATCACAAAGATGACTTGTCTTCAGCTTCAAATGATCAAAGAAAGTCCTAATTTAAACTTGCTTCAGTATGGAATAAGCTCTCAACTTCATACTCTTCTCCTATGAACTCCATTGTTGCTCCAATGCTTCAAGTATGGTTGATGAGGTAAATTCTTCTCCCATTTGATGTAGAGCTTGAAAGATGATAATGAACAACTCCAATGTAGATTGTAAACTCTAAATGTTGAGAAAAGAATCAAGGATTTCAGTGACATTGAAGATGCATGCTGTCCAAAGCTTCCATAGACCAATATATGCCAAAGCTTCTTCAATGTTGCCTCAATGTTGACAATAAATTGAAGCTATGTGTATAAGCAAGATCGAGGAGTGATTTGCCACCAAGACTCCCTTCGTTTGCTTCAAGAAATCTGAGATTCTTTGTTGCTATCCAAAATTGTCAAGAATAGGGTTCATGGGAGAGAGAAGAGTCCAAGAATAGAAGATATCTTGCCCAAGCTTGAAGAAGGCCAAATGCTAGAGAGATTAGAAGTCTCAAGCATGGGTTACTTGAGCAATAAAGCTCATTTTTTTGAAGACATGGTGGATTTCCCTGATCAAGCACAATTCACACTACTGTACTCCACAAGATGTAGAGGGAAAGAAGAAGGCTAAGTATACCAAATCACTACTCTACATGAAGCTGAAGAGGTAAAGAACAAAGATATGGAGTCCATTCGCATTGTGGAGAGCATGGGAAGGAGATTAATCCAGTCTTTGGCCATGGATTCTTGAGGCCAGCTTGAAAGGAAAGGGAATAAACCCCTGTTCTCAAAAAGTAACTCAATTTTAACCCATATTAAGTCATGTAGCCCTCATTTTGTCCAACTTACCCCAAAATTTGGTCTAGAACTTGGTCACGAGTTGCCAAATTGGTTGGAGCCCGCCATTTTTCACACGATAATGCTAACAATCACCATCTTTGTCATTGTTTGTAACAGACCTTATTGCAAAAAGAGTATTTGGTGGAGATAGTATGAACTAGGAGTTTCTCATGGGTTGTTGAAGTAGATCGTTGACTCCTTTTCTCCTCATCTAAGCAGGACTGGATGGTGCTTTCCAAAGTTGGATTAGGGATATTGGTAAGGATAGTTACAAGGGCTGGAAAAAACTTCTTTACAACCTTCAAGAGGATTGCAATGGCATCTTCATCATGATTTGGAACTTGAACAGAGAACAACTATAATTTTGGAGTTCTTCCATGTAGCATCATAAAGCTTTTCAAGCTCATCCCATTTCTCCTTGGAAGTGAAAAGTTGGTCAATATGATGAATTAGAGACTTATCTAGATAAAGCATGATGATGGCTTGGGCTTTTTCATCATCTTCCACATCAAGTGGGTTTGATTGTAATATTTCCATGCAATAACAATTAGTTGGTTAGTTTGAAAGTTAGTTAGTCAGCTAATAAGTTAGTAAGATTACTAATTAAAGACTAACTAAAGGTAAAAACTAACTAACATTAATAGTTAATAAATTTTATTTAATTAAAAATATATTAAAAAATGGAGAGTCATAAATCCGATATTTTTCTCAGATTGACAAGGACGTAGCCACCCTTCACAGAAGTTACAATGTGAACGAGACTTGTGAGCTATATTAATCACTAGTATTAATGTGTATAGTTTGGATGGTCAAAAAAATATCAAATTTTAGGCAGAACTATCATATTCTAGATATTTTAGATATTATCCTAAAAGATAGAACTGGATGTCATATAAAAGAAAAGACAAGCGATATTTTAGTTAGTTTTAGAGATTTTATAAAAAGCAAAAAAATAAAGAAAAGTGATTGGCAAAATCTCGCGTGCCGTTGCGATCGCAGTCTACAGGTAGTAGACATCACTTGGAACAGGGAGAGAAAGAAGGAGTGATCTGAAAGCTTTCCAATCAAGTGTCTTGGAGTTTTACCCCCCATTTTGGAGCCAATGCAACCATTAGATTTATGATTTGAGCATCAGATAACCGATTCTTCCAAGAGTCCCTCCACTCTTGTTCTTAGTCTCATCCCCTCCTCTCTAATTCATTATAAATATGAGGCATGGGGAGGCACAAGGGAGCACAAGGAGACCTCAAAAGGCTGCGAGAGAGAGGTAGAGAGAAGGATATCCCTCAGAGAGAGAGAGAGAGAGAGAGAGAGAGAGAGAGAGAGAGAGAGAGAGAGAGAGAGAGAGAGAGAGAGAGAGAGAGAGAGAGAGAGAGAGAGAGAGAGAGAGAGAGAGAGAGAGAGAGAGAGAGAGAGAGAGAGAGAGAGAGGCTGCAAGGGAGAGAGTTAGCACAATTCCCTCTATCTCGATCCTTGAATTAGCCATCTTCTCCTACACTCTCCCATCTCGAATCTATTCCGCCTTCTTAATCTCTTGAGTCTACTTGCGGATGATGGCCTCCAAGTGAAGAATGTCGCGTCCAGATGGTAATTCTACAACCAACAACAAAGCTTCGGGCAAAGGCATCACTATCAATCCAATTGCACTTCTAGTCATAAGTAATGTATTTGTAAATGGATAGGTTCTTGCTTTGATTCTTGCATGAGATATATTAGGCTTCATACTGTAACGAGCCCACTCCTTAGATCGCAGGACATGTCTTAGCAGTCCATCGAGAGATATATCTAGTAGATGCTACCCGATACTCCCAAGGAATGACACGGGGTTTACCTACTAGGGTCTCTCGAGTCTGCCCTACAACAGAACTTATCCAGTCGTTCCCACTAGGATCAATCTGAAGTCCGGGTTCCTAGTCAACATTGTCTAAGGTCATCGACTGACTTTTTCCTAACATTTCTCATTATCATTTCTTTTGAGGAAAGCTCTCGGCTAACTGAGACCACCCTTCCATAGGATAGACCCATTGGTCACATCCACCACGCTTCCCTCGGGGGTTGTTTTAGTTATCTTATTACCTACCACGTTATGTTTGACACATAAAAGCAACTTCCTTAATTAACCCGTTTGTCACAGGTTCCTTTACGTAATTTAGGGCACAGACACGAAAAAAAGATAAAACACTTCCTTAACTTATCTTCAGATTAATGTTTCTCTCCCGCCCATATAGGAGAATTAAGTGTTCCTTTATGCCTCCGTAGAAAAATCCTTCCATCTCTCGGCAACAAAACCCGAAGGTTTATCCTACCAAGATTCCACCTCATACCTAGTATCAAGGCCTCGAGATCCCATCTCAAGTCATGTAGAACACTTGTGTAGGGCCCGGAGGCATTGGGATTTATGGCCAGAGCCCCCATTGGCACCCAAGCATCCTCCTACACCAAGTGATTTCTGTGGAGAGGCCTCTCGTGGCGGGTTCGGTCCACATTCCCGGTGCAAATTCATAACCCTCTTGGTTAGGATTTGGCAGCTCACGTGGGGTAGCTAGCGCCATCCTTCCTTAATTATTCCTTTAGGAAATCAACCATAGCTGAAGCAACCAGCTTAATAACAATCGCTAGGGAAAACGTTCCTTTCATTTCCATGGCAATCAGTCATCTCAGACTTGGCCATGAAATCATCAAACACTTGGGTTAACATCCAAAACCATATTAACAAATAGTTGAATGCACAACCTCTTGCTTCAAGGCATCGCTTGCTTAAGGGATTTACAACCTTTCCAAATTGCCAAGCATAACTTGGGTCAACAATCCATTTAGGGTTAGGTCACCAGCTTCAATTAGGCTAGAAGCATATCCATTTGTGATAGTCCATAGCAAGATCGATAAAGCAATTCACAGGCAATTATACTTATTCCTAATGCACCAGATCTCATGAAGGTCTAGGTTTCTATCCATCAGAGTCTATCATTTCATGTGTTTCTTTTAGTCATGATCGCGAAGCATGATTTCTAGATGACTGTTCATGCATTGAACTAGTTTAAAAGCTATTATTTTATGTGAAATAATGCAAAAAACTTATCATTTTATGTGTGTAAAAGCTATCATTTCATGCATATAAACTTATGCAAACTCCATACCCTATCATTTCGTGCATACAACCTAGCGCCTAAGACTCATCCGTGTTCCATGCATGTAGCTAACCCCTTCGTTTCTTTCATGAGAAATAAAACATAATCAATTTCAAAGCTTAAGGAACCTGGGTTTGATTTATGAACGTAGGGGCCTTCATCACGTTGATCGCTCTGCTTGCCTCTCCCGCATTACTGGTACCAACGGTAGCTTTGGCACCTACTCTTCCTGTGACTTTCTTCTTGGGAGCCATTTGCCCCTGGAGATTGGACAGTCCGGACCTCGACGGATTTCACGACGAGAGGTTTGGTAGGAAAGATCGCTGGATGGGGGTCCTTTGCCGAGGGGGAGGTTTGAGTGTGGCTCCTTGAAGTTACTCACTAGCTCCCACTCCCTCTCTTTCTTTCTCTCTCTCTCTCTCTCTTTTTCTTGTTCTCTCCTTCTCTCTCTCTCTTCTCTTCCTCTTCTACTTCTTTCTCTCTTCTACTCCTTCTCTTCTTCTTCTCTCTCTCCTTCTCTTCTTCTCTCCTTCTCCTCTTTCCCTTCTCTCTCTCCTTCCCTTTTCCTCTCCCTCTTCTCTTCTCTCTCCCACTCCTTATTCTTCTCTCCTCCTTCTCTCCCTCTTCTTCTCTTCTCTCTCTCTCCTCTTCTTTTTCTTCTTCTCCCTTCTCTCCCTCTTCTCTCTCTTCCCTCTTCTTCTCCTTCTTCTTTTCCTTCTCTCTTCTCTCTCTCCTTACCCCTTCTTCGTCTCCTTCTCTTCTTCTCTCCCTCTTCTCTCTCTTTTCTCTTCTTCTCCTTCTCTCTTCTCTCTCTTCTCTCCCTCGTCTCTCTCTTCCCTCTTCCCTCTTATCTCTTCTCTCCTTCTACCCCTTCTTCTTCACTTCTTCTCTTCTCTCTCCCTCTCCTCTTTCTTCTTCTCTTCTCCTTCTTTTCTTCTCCTTCTCTTCTTCTCCTTCTCTTATCCCTCTTCTTCCTCCTCTCCTTCTCCTTCTTTTCTCTCCTTCTCCTTCTCCTTCTTCTTTTCCTTCTTCTTTTCCTTCTTCTTTCCCTTCTTCTTTTCCTCCCTTCTCTCTCCTCACTCACACTCTCTCTCCTTCTCTTCTTCACACGATCATAGGGGAGCATCATCTGTCATTCGCTGAAGGGGGGGTTGTGGACGCTGGGGGGGCCGTTGGACAGGATGACGACAGGGGTGGCGCCTACAGCAAACGGGGGGACTGTGGACGAGGAGGAGGGGTGGTCTTATAAGGGGGGGTACAGTTGTCCGCCACCACCTGGGCTTTATGCCCCCCTTTCCCCACTTCACTCCCTCTCTCTCTCTCTCCTCGACATACTGTTGGTCTCCTTCTCTCCATCTTCTTCTCTTCTCTCTCTCTCCTCTTCTTTTTCTTCTTCTCCCTTCTCTCTCTCCTTCTCTCCCTCTTCTCTCTCTTCCCTCTTCTTCTACTTGTTCTTTTCCTTCTCTCTTCTCTCTCTCCTTACCCCTTCTTCTTCTCCTTCTCTTCTTCTCTCCCTCTTCTCTCTCTTCCCTCTTCTTCTTCTTCTTCTTCTTCTCCTTCTCTCTTCTCTCTCTTCTCTCTCTTCCCTCTTCTCTCTTATCTCCTTCTACCCCTTCTTCTTCACTTCTTCACTTCTCTCTCCCTCTCCTCTTCCTTCTTCTCTTCTCCTTCTTTTCTTCTCCTTCCCTTCTTCTCCTTCCCTTCTTCTCCTTCTCCTTCTCCTTCTTCTTTTCCTTCTTCTTTCCCGTCTTCTTTCCCTTCTTCTTTTCCTCCCTTCTCTCTCCTTCTCACTCTCTCTCCTTCTCTTCTTCACATGATCACAGGGGGGCATTGTTTGTCCCGCTGAAGGGGGGGGGGGGGGGGGGGTTGTGGACACTGGGGGGGGCGGGCGCTGGACAGGATGACAGCAGGGGTGGCGCCTATAGCAAATGGGGGAGCCTGTTGACGAGGAGGAGGAGGGGTGGTCTTATAAGGAGGGCGCAACTGTCCGCCGCCACCTGGGCTGTATGCCCCCCCTTTCCCCACTTCACTCCCTCTCTCTCTGTGTCCCCGACGTACTGTTGGGGGGAGGGAGAGGGTAAAAAATTTTGAAAAATAAATAAAAAGGGGGGGAGCTTCTATGGGGGTGGCACGGGGCACACGGGGGGGGGGGGGGGGGGGAGGAATGTTACACATACTATGATGTACGAGAATAGGTCATGGGAAGGGATACGCATCTTCTCACATATTTGAAAGATGGAATTTACAAACTGCATGTATTAAGAGAAGTTAATTGCACTTAGTTGCGTATGGCTTATTCATTGATAGAGCAATCAGTCAGGGGTTATGAATAGCATAATCAAAAAAGAATAACATTAGGAATTGTGCATGCAAGTATTAAGTAAATTTTGCATAGAATCACTCTTTGATCCCAAGGGGGAGAGCAATATGTGATGGAATTATTATCGCGTCTATTCTTGTATTGTTTGGAAAAAATACAATTAGTTTTGTTGGTTGATTGAACAACACCCTAAATGTTTTTTGTAATCAACTGATCGTTGCATTGTGATTTGGATAAATATTCCAAGTGCTTGTGTTTGATGGTAAAATCATGGCAAGGGTCGGTAATGACAAGTGCCATGGAAATAAAGGAATGTGTTTCCTAGAAGATGATATTAGGTTGATTGCCTTGATTGTGCTTGATTCTTAGTTGGATTAATTAAGGAAGGATATTTGCACGAGTGGATAATCTCTAAGAATGCACCGTGGATTACCCCAAGAGGGCACTACTCAATTCATGGGCCAAAGGTCGAGTGGTGAAAAGGCCAATCACAGAAAGTGTGTCTCACTCCTAGGTCGCTTGGGGTTAGTGGAGCTCTGGACACCCCTTTCCAAGTCCAAAACGGAGTTGTAGACTACCGTGAGCCCAACGTCTAGGGTGTTGGAAGATCCTATTCTAGATAAAGTATGGAAATTATGGTGCCATGTGATTTGGACCGGGTACTTCTATTGGACAGAAGGGATACATAATTCTCTTGTATGGGTAGGAGACAAATATTAACTTGAAGACAAGTTAAGGAACTTGTTTGTCAAAATGACTGCTTGTTTTGTTTTCGTGTTAGTGCTGTAAATTACGTGAAAGAACCATGTTTCCTAAAAGGATTAATTAATGAAGCTGATTTTGAATGTCACACATAAATGTGGTAGGGACTAATTAGAAAACTAAAGCTATCAAGGGAAGTGGGTGGACGGAATGCCCGACGGGTCCATCCTATGGCTGGGTGGTTCCAGAGAACTGGGAGGCTTCTCTCAAGGATTTATCACCGTTCAAATTTAGGTATTGCTAAGTTAGAACTCGATTCATTCCGTTTTAGGGGACTAGAATGGGACTATGCCCTACAGGTAGAGAGGTTGAGCGGCACATCCCTCTCATTTCCCATTCTCTTTGAACCAAGTGTTTTATGGGTCTGCTTTGGATTGAGTATCTTTGCATAAAGTAGAATGTCCTCCTACAGGTAGAGAGGTTGAGCAGCATATCCCTCTCATTTCCCATTCTCTTTGAACCAAGTGTGGTATGGATCTGCTTTGGATTGAGTATCTTTGCATAAAGTAGGATGTCCAAAACCCGACGCTAGAATGATGTCAGGAGACCTTTGCTCTAGGAACCCAGATTTTAGGTCGATCCTAGTTGTTGAGATGGCAAGCTCAACACATGTGGACATGGATGATGGACCGCCTGGTTAGATGGGTCCACACGTCTACATTTAGCACGTCGGTGGTCATTATGCATCTTACATGGCCACTGACTCATTACTTATTATATTCAGGTCGTTACACCTATTTACAGCTGGCATAGTTATAGCGCCAGTTGACTAGTGTAGTCGGTTATGCATTGTTTGACTTAGTAGGCCACTTTCCTTTTATGTTGTATCTTATCTATACTTTGTGTACATTGAAAAGTGTGTGGAAGAAGAAGAAGAAATCAGCAAGAAAACGTTTTGGCCTCCATCTCTCTTCTTGTCTCTTGAGTGAGCTTCTCCTTGTGCATTCTGTGTGTGTTCAGCGCAGCATCTTGAGCAACCCCCTCCACCACGCGATTCTTGACATGGTATTAGAGCCGCGCCATTGAGAGAGGCTGATTTCGAAGGTTGAAGCAAAGGAGAAGAAGCAAGATTCGAGCAAGCAAGCCACGGGTAAGAAGCTCTCCCATCCTTCAACTCTTTCTCTTGGATAGTGCCTGTGGAGGCACCAGAAGTAGGGCAGAGCAAAAATCTCAGATTGCAGTGAGATTTGGTGTGCGCGAAGAGCGCTGTGTATTCTGCGGAAATGCCCTTTAGGGCTCACCCGCAGTTATTTTGGGCATTTGAGGCCGTTTCAGGGCCCGTTTTAGAGTCGCAAGGTTGTAGATAGCAGTTTCAGGGTACGCTGTGACTTTGACTGTATTGACCGAACGTGGGTGCGCAGGTTACAAATTTCAGATCTGTAAGTTCAAAGGTGTTTACCAGTGAGTAAACACAAGGTTTATCTGTAAACTGGTTGCAGATTGCATGTATTGTTGAGCAGACAGTGAAAAAGACTGTCTGGTGTATTGCTGTGCACTACAGGTCAAGGGTTGCAAAAGATTTGCTTGCTGTTTGGTATTAATTTTGTGATAATGGCAGAGAACAGTGGAAGCCCCATCATTGAGAAGCTCGACAAGAACAACTACCCTTCATGGAAGTTCCGTGTCACGAACTTCCTTATTGGAAAAGGCCTCTATGAGTTCGTTTCAGGTGAAGAAAAGGAGCCGGAGATGAGTGATCCTCCAACTGCAAAAGAGACAAAGGCACGGAAAGAATGGAATGCAAAGGATAAAAAGGTCATGTATTGGTTGTCTGCAGTAATTGACAATAATATGCTGGGACACATTAGAAATGCAGAGAATTCATATGCAGCTTGGACCATACTTGAAAGTATGTTTTCTGTAAATACAAAGGCACGAAAGATTCAACTCAAGCAAGAGTTGAATACATTAAAGAAAGGGAAGATGTCTATCAATGAGTATGTACTGAAGGTAAGAAGCATTGCAGATGCATTGGCAGTGATTGATGCAATGCCTGATGATGATGATTTGGTGTCGTCTACCTTGGGTGGACTTAACAATGAAAAGGCTTGGAAGTCTTTTGTAACTTCCGTATATGTCAGAAAGCCATTTCCAGATTTCGATGAATTGGTCTCCCTTATGATCACTGAAGAGATCAACATGCAGAGTGAGACATCTGAAAGAAGTGGTGAATAGGTCCAAGCTTTCTACTCCAGTTCTGGAAGGGGACGTGGCAGGTTCTCTTCAAGAGGCCGTGGTACAGGACGTGGTAGTGACAACCAGCAAAACAGATTGAATAAGCAATTTGGCGATATGCAGGTTTCAGGAGGTCGTGGTAACTTTAGAGGCAGGGGGAGCTTTAGAGGAAGAGGTGGATGGCAGAACATAGGTTCTAACAACTCTGGTATTGTGTGCCACTACTGTGGCAAAACAGGTCATATTGCAGCCCAATGTTATGCTAAGAGAGATGATATCCGCAGTGGTAAGTTGCAGCAAGGAAACTATGCATCATCTTCACGACAGAATGAAGACAAAAATGAACGTTTGTTTGTTATGTAGCATATGCTGAATGCTGTTATAGGAAAGGGAACACATGAAGATGTTTGGTATGTCGATTCAGGTGCATCCAATCATATGACCAGCCATGCAGAATGGTTTGGAGAGATGCAGGATTTGCAGAATGCAGGTTATGTGCAGACGGGTGATGACTCATGCCACCCAATTTCACACATTGGAAAAGTTCCCTTATCCTTGCATGATGGTAAGACAAAGAGTCTTTCAGATGTATTACATGTGCCATCTATTACAAAGAATTTGGTGTCAGTCGGTCAAATGGTAGAGCAAGGGCTGCAAGTCAGATTTAATGCAAAGGGCTGCTTTGTAGAAGACTTCAATGACAAGTGTGGGTTGGTAGCAAAGGGAAGTAGAGTTGGACGTATGTTCACTCTAGATGCTGGAATTCCTACTATGAATGCTGCTATGTATGCCAAAGGAAAAGGTGTTGTTGCAAACATGGAAATTTGGCACAAACACATTGGACATGCAAATGTACAAAGGCTGAAACTAATGCAGTCCAAAGGGTTGGTTACAGGTTTGCCTACATTTAGAGTTGCAGAATTTCAGAAGGTATGTGAAGCATGTCAGTTTGGTAAGCAGGCAAGGCAACCCTTTTCACATGATAGAGATGTAAGCAGAAATATTCTTGATGTTGTACATACAGACATTTGGGGGCCTACACAAAATGTATCTCTTGGAGGCAGTTCATACTTTGTCACATTCATTGATGATTGTTCTAGAAAGCTGTGGGTATATTTTATGAAGGAAAAGAGTGAAGCGTTTGAGCACTTTAGAACTTTCAAGGCTGCAGTTGAAAGAGAAACATGCTTGAAAGTAAAGTGCCTGAGGTCAGATGGAGGGGGAGAGTACCTCTCAAATGAGTTCAGTGATTTTCTGAAGTCTCATGGGATAAAGAGACAATTCACATGCAGGTATACCCCACAGCAAAATGGGGTTGCAGAAAGAAAAAACAGGCATATTGCAGAAGTTGCACGCGCCTTGATGGCTGAAAAGAATATGCCTAAGCATTTTTGGTCTGAGGCTGTTCATACTGCTGTTTATATTATGAACAGAACTCCCACAGCTGCAGTTCATCGTATGACCCCCGAAGAATGTTTTACAGGTAAGAAACCTGATGTTTCACACTTGAAAGTATTTGGCTGCATTGCATATGTTCATGTGCCAGATGAGTTGCGGAAGAAACTGGATCCAAAGGCTGAAAAGTGTGTCTTTATTGGATACTCTTTAGAGCAGAAAGGGTATCGCTGTTACAACCCTGTCACATGTAAGTTCAGAGTGAGCAGGGATGTCATCTTTGATGAAATGAGCAGCTGGTATGCATCTAATGGTGATGCATTGGATGTTGATGATGATCATGACACTCATGTGCAGGCTGAAAAGCAAGAATCACGGACTCTTAGTGGACCAGAGACATCATCTAGTAGTCCTTGGTCTGGGAGACTAAGGAGTACCTCTACATCTTCAGGTGCATCTAGTAGCACTACAGGTAAAGACAAAGGAAAGAATAAAGTGTCAAAAGGCATTGATGCAGTTCTTGATGGAGACTCCAGTGGCTCAGAGAGCTTAGATGATGAGCTTGGCATTCCTTCAGTGAGAACTCCAGGTGTGCAGAGAGCACGGGCTAATGCAAAGACTCCATTGAGTGATCTAGTGGTACGCAGGTCTAGCAGGGTGAGATACCCTGTTAAAAGATTTGGTTTTGAAGGTTATGCAGCTCACCATTATGCTTATATGGTGAAACTAGTTGAGGATGTTGAGCCTACATGTTTTGAGGAGGCTATTGGTCATGCTCATTGGGATGCAGCAATGGATGAGGAGATGGCTGCATTAGACGCTAATAAGACTTGGGATCTAGTATCATTGCCGAAGGGAAAGAAAGCTATTGGATGTAAGTGGGTTTATAAGATTAAGCACAATGCAGATGGTTCTATTAGCAGGTACAAAGCTAGGCTGGTTGCAAAAGGCTATGCCCAGACATATGGCATAGATTATGATGAAACCTTCAGTCCAGTTGCTAGGATGGCAACTGTCAGATGTGTGATTGCTTTGGCAGCAGCCAAAGGTTGGAGGTTGCAGCAAATGGATGTAAAGAATGCCTTCTTGCATGGTGATTTGCAGGAAGAAGTGTATATGGATCAACCAGCAGGTTATGAAGATTTAGAGCATCCCACGTATGTGTGCAGATTGAAGAAGGCACTCTATGGGCTCAAGCAAGCACCTAGAGCATGGTCTGACAAGATTAGAGAGTATCTTGTCAATGTTGGTTTTTATGTTTCTGATGCTGATCACTCACTTTATGTGAGAAAAGGAGATGCAGGTTTGGTCATCATAGTCATCTATGTGGATGACTTGATTATTACAGGTGACAGTGATAGTGGAATTGCTGAAGTTAAGGGCTATTTGAAGATGAAGTTTGAGATGAAGGATTTAGGTGAGCTAAGGTACTTCCTTGGCATTGAGGTGATCACATGTGATGATGGTATATGGCTGTCCCAAAGACAGTATGGCTTGGATATGTTGTCCAAGTATGGTATGACAGCATGCAAACCACTTTCAGTCCCATTGGAGCAGAATGTAAAGCTAAGTGCTGATGTTGGAGATGAGATACAAGATCCTACTATGTTCAGGAGAATAGTGGGAAGTTTGATCTACATGACCATTACAAGGCCAGACTTGAGCTACGCTGTTGGTCTTGTGAGTCAGTTTATGCAAGTACCTAGAAAGCCACATTTGGATGCAGTCAGACGCATATTGAGATATGTGAAGTCCACATTACATTATGGACTTTTCTATGAGGCAGATACAGATGTACAGGTGTTTGGATACACAGATGCAGATTGGGCTGGTAGTATGTCTGATAGAAGATCCACCAGTGGATACATGTTCTCTCTTGGTAGTGCAGCAGTTGCATGGAGCAGCAAAAAGCAATCTACAGTTGCTTTGTCAAGTACAGAGGCTGAGTATAGAGGTGCTGCTATTGCAGCATGTGAGGTAGTATGGCTGCAAAAGTTATTGGCTGATTTGGATGTCCAGGTGGAAGGTCCAGTTGTCATTTATTGTGACAACATGAGCAGTATACAGTTGGCTAGGAACCCTGTGTTCCATGCCAGGACAAAACATATTGAGGTACACTACCACTTTGTGAGAGAGAAGGTACTAGCAGGTGAGATTGACTTGGTGTATGTCAGCACACAGGATCAGATAGCTGATATCTTCACGAAGGCATTGGGTACAGAGAAGCTTCAAAAGTTTCGAAGCTTACTTGGAGTTGCAGAGATGCAGTTGAGCTTGAGGGGGAGTGTTGAGATGGCAAGCTCAACACATGTGGACATGGATGATGGACCGCCTGGTTAGATGGGTCCACACGTCTACACTTAGCACGTCGGTGGTCATTATGCATCTTACATGGCCACTGACTCATTACTTATTATATTCAGGTCGTTACACCTATTTACAGCTGGCATAGTTATAGCGCCAGTCGACTAGTGTAGTCGGTTATGCATTGTTTGACTTAGTAGGCCACTTTCCTTTTATGTTGTATCTTATCTATACTTTGTGTACATTGAAAAGTGTGTGGAAGAAGAAGAAGAAATCAGCAAGAAAACGTTTTGGCATCCATCTCTCTTCTTGTCTCTTGAGTGAGCTTCTCCTTGTGCATTCTGTGTGTGTTCCGCGCAGCATCTTGAGCAACCCCCTCCACCACGCGATTCTTGACACTAGTGGGTTCATCCACAGACGTTCCGTTGTGAGGCGGACTCGAGAAACCCTAGGGAACAAACCCTGTGACATTCCATGGGAGTGCCGGGCGGTGTCACTTAGACTCGTTTCCCGATGGATCACTAAAAGTGTGCTGAGATAGCTGATAGGTAGGCACGTTACATTGATGGATCAATAACCTTAGTCCCTTTGATGAAGGGGTAGTAGCCTTGTTCCCTAATTTTATACTTCACCAAGACCTACCAGGGATGAAAGTCTTCTTCATCAAACTTACAGATTTGGGGCCTAACATCGGCATAAGCCATGGCCATAATAGGAAGGTCTTACCGATTTCCCTAGGTAAATGACAATGTCTAGTCCTTTATAAATGGCCAATAAGTACAAACCAACTGACATAAATGATCTATGTGTTTATAAATGCCACATAGCCTTACAACTAGGTAGACTTAAAATTGCAAGGATGAAAAGGGTTAAAAATCATACATGTGTAGTACCTCAAAATAAGCTTTTGGTGGTCCTTTCCTTTGGACAACCCTTGGTTTAGGTTTTATTATCTTCCTAGGCTTCAATGAAGTGAACTTAGATTGGACCTATGGCTCCTCCCCATGTTGTGGTTTAGTGGATGAATATTTGGTTATGTAAGGTCGATTGAGAACTTTGACACTTGGAGAAGAGTCTGAGGAGATTTCAATTACATCCATGTTCTTATTTCATCATAAGGCAGTAGCAACTAACGACACTAAATGCCTTTCAGTACTAAGAACCACTCGTCTCAAGGTTAAGACCACTTGAGATGTTAGGTATTCATCTTGGCAAGCTTAGTAATTAGAGGGTTAATTAATAGTGTTTAAAAACACTAATGTGAAGCTTAGTGAGATGCTTGAGTGAGGACTGGTTGAGAGTTGACTTCTTGGTAAGCTCATTGATATCCCTCAAGTGTTGGAACTACTCCTAATCAAGAACACACTTCATAGAATATGCTTTAGTGATTAGAATCACTGTTAATGATTCCCAGAGTGAAAAAAATAAAAATAGGAGAGCTTGATGCTTCTTGGCTATGGCTGTTAGGAAACCCATAGCTAGGGTTTATTAGAGATATGTCCTTGTGGATAGAGATTTGAGGAGCCCTTTTGTGGGAGGATATCACACTAGGGGGGTAATCAAAGCCCCATGGTAGCCGCCCACATTGCACTGCCTGCTAATTGTGCCATGCTCGTAATATTCATGTTGCCCCCGGAGATTGTTGTGTTTTCTTGAAGATTAGCAATGTTGTCCTCATTACCTAATATGTGCATTTTTTGTGCTTTACTAGAGCGCCCTGAGCTAGGAAGCTACTCTCTAGAAGGAAGCAAAGAAAAATATTCTCTCTTTTGTCCACCCCAGGTCCTCCATTGACAGGTGGTCAAGGTTGGCTATGGTGGAGAAGGAGGTAAATGAGAAAGGAGATCTTCTTGTGTACTTAGGCCAAGATATAGCTGAAGGAAGCTTGTTGGATCAGAGATAACTCTGATACCATGTTGAAATATCAAAGTGGAAGCATGAGAGTGTGCACAAGAGGGAGAGAGAGAGAGAGCTTAAGTACAAGAAGAAGATCTTGCTTAGTGAGTTGTTTAGAAGGACAATTAGTACTCTCCTCAACTATGAGAGTGATGTTTAGGCAGTTTATATAGCCTCTAGATGGCTAGGGTTAGGGTTTCCCCTACCCTCCATTTCATTTACACCTAGCTACCCTTATCCTCCCTTGCATACATAGGGTTCACATGCCTATCTCACAACGTTTTAGAGCTCGTTTTGAAGCGCAAAAAAGCCTAGGCAGTTGTAAAAGACCAAATTTTCATGCAAAAATGAAATGGTTGGGGATTAGTGAGCTGGAGTTTTCCTAAATGGAGTTTGATGCCAAGAACCCAATGCAAGTCTCAGTTGGTTTGGCGTTATAAAGCAATTATGTGATCTGGGATTCAAAAGTGTACAACAGAGGCCATATTTATAGATTTTGACGTCATGAAGCTAGCCATCTAGTCGAATCTCAAATCAAAGTTTGTTTGGGCCTTCGTTTGATGAGAAAACCACTTTGTCAAGTGTGAATACAAGTGCATGAACTAGGTTTTTTGGGTTTTAGACTTAATAAGCTTAGTTTAGTGGAGAAATGAAAGGACATAAAATTCATGAAATGTAGGGGCATCATTTTTTTGGCACCCCCAAAAATACCATTTTAAAATTACTTTATATTGTTGATCATCACAAGGGAAAGCTCAGAGTAGTGAGATCTTTGATTTATTCAACATCTATCACTCTGAAGAATTGATTGGATAATGATGCATTAATTGAAGAGATTTGATTTTATTATTTTTCTCTCCTCTTGTTGTATGTTCTCACGAATTAGTGTATGAGAGAAGGGGGTGGGCTAAGATAAAAGATTTTGATTGTGCGATGATGCAGAAGTGCAAAGGGATGTAGATTAGAGTTGGACAGATTGTCATATCGGCTATTGAAGAGCGTCAACAGGCCTCCAATTTTGAAATATGTACGTGATAAGGAACGATTTCATGAGTAAGTCATAGATTTCATTGTTTTATGATAGATTTTTATTGGAAATAGTTGGAAATGATTGTATTTATTGCCAATTCTCTGATTTATCAGCCATGTTTAAGTAATCAAGAAAAATCAATCGTATAATAATTTTATACTAAACAGCAAAACCAGTGACTATGTAGTTTAAGAAAAAATATGCATTTTTTGGGTTTTTGTTATGCATATGCTATTCCTATGGGGTTGAAACATGATAAGAAAATCATTCTTAGTAATCAATCCAAACTAGTAAATGAGTAAATATCAATAATTTTCTATAAATAAATAGCAAAAAAAAATCATATCCAAAAAATAAGATTTATATTTGTAAACGTATAATAGAGTAGAAGCATGAGACTTAGCCTCAATTCACCCCTATCTCTATGTTAAAGTGTGTTTTGATTGCTTTTTAAAAGAAAAATACATTAAAAATATGCCTTAAACCTACCAATGAATACATAACTTCAAATGGTCGGGAGAAGGGGGTTGTTGAGTGTTTAATGTACGCTGAACTATGATGTTTTATGATGCATGGCAATATATAGGGTACGTTGTTGTTCAAAATTAAAAGGGACTACTAGTATGAGAATGTCGATACTAGCCCTTAGTAATGCAACAATCACGGTTTAGAAGAAAAGCATGAAAATAATTGTTTTTGCACTTTCACAATGCTAATTGTTAATGAATAAACTTGTTTGAGCATGTTAGTCATGTACAATTGCATTGCACGCACCATATGGTATCATCGTGGATGCATAGCAACTATTTGTAGTATGAGCAATGACCCACATGGAGAGTGTGCAGTATCCTAATATGTAGGGCTAGATATTCAATTCCTTAGGGGATGTTCAGTGAGGATTATTCATTATCTCCTAGATCTATCAATCAAAAGAGTGGAGCTTATTTTGAATGTGTTCTATGTGTTCACGACGTATCTTGGGGCCAATCCTAAGGTGTAGGAGAGCCATAGTGAAGCCTCAATGATTAGTCGAGAGGTGCTTCCTTTGTATGTGCTTATGTGGTGTATAACACTAGCTTGTTAGGGACTCCCTCTCTAAGGAGTGTGGGAAAAGAATTATCTATTGGACTATAAAACATACAAACACAAAGTTTTTAGACGCTTGTGGCCACAAAGCCATGTGGGGTGGTTTGAGGTGTGTAGTAGAGGTCCGGGGCATAGAGCTAGTGTCGGGCCCATTTTAGGTCTTGAAAAGTGGTGTGTTTACTGGGAGCCACTAATAAGTGGCGATTCTTAAATGTTGGTCAATAGGGACCAATTTGTTAGTGTATGCCAAAAGATAGTGAAATAGATCCAAAAGACTATCAAGCCGAGCTTTAGAGGTAAGAAAGAGTTGAATGGGCTAGACGGTGGGCCAAAATTGTTGGAAGATATTCTTCGCAAAGGAGTGGTCTGCTATCTTTACAAGGGAGGGGTCATAGTAACCCTAACCCATGCATAGTTCGTTAGAGGGGGAAGTTCTAACACTTCCACCCTTCCAGTTAGTCAGTCCACTTCAAGTGGAGTAATAGTTCCCATTGTCTAAACTCCTTCATTGAATCCGCTTGTTACCATGGTATAACCCATTGCAATCCCAGTAGTAGTAGGAACATTAGACTTGCTGTTGGAAACCAGAGTTGCAGCATTGGAATGTGTGCACAAGAGGGAGAAGAGAGCTCAAAGTACAAGAACAAAATCTTGCTTACTAAGTTGCTTAGAGTACAACTTGGGTACACTCTCCCATACTTGATAGTGACCCATAGGCTATTTATATAGCCTCTGCTAAGCTAGGGTTAGGGTTTCCCCTGCCTGCCCCTAGGGCTATTCATACTCATCTGCCCTTATACTCCCTTGCTTATAGTGGGTTCCAATGCCTGTCTTCTAACACCCCCCCTCAATGCCAGGGTGGCATTGGATTACAAAGCATGTAAGAGGTTCCCCCCTTCTTGGGATGCCTTTATAAATCAGGCTTACAAGGTTGTTTTAGGTAGATGATTTAAAGAGTCAAAACAGTCAATCTTCAGATGGATTGGAGGCATAGTTGGCGACCAATTCTTTGGGTATATCAGGAGTGTTGGGGCATTTACTAGTGATATGCCCTGTCTTCTTGCATCTGTTACATTTCATCTTCTCGGGATACTTCTTCCAACAGTTGTTTACAAGATGTCCTTTTTTCTTACAGAAAGAACATCTAGTGAGAGTTGTATGCACCAATACTTTATCATGGGAAGTTGAAGATGCCTGACTGTTGCTGCTTTCTTTATGGTTCCTCTTTTCTTCATCCAAATAGGATTGAATGGTACTTGCCAATGTAGGATCTGGAATGTTGGTGAGAGTGGTTACAAGAGTAGGAAACACCTATTTTACAGCTTTTAGGAGAATAGCAATAGCATCTTCTTCATGTATTGGAGCTTGTACAGAGGCAAGCTATGCCATAAGTCCCTTCATGTGAGAGATGAATTTTCCCAAATCTTCTCCTGATTGATATTCCAAGCTAAAGAATTCAATTTTTAAGGAAGATTTTAGTATTTTTACTAGTGGCTCCATAGAGCTTTTCAAGCTCATCCCATTTTTCTTTAGCAGTGTTTAGTTGATCAACATGATGAATCAGGGATTCATCTAAGTGTAACATTATGGTTTCTTGAGCACGTTGGTCATCCTCTATATCAACCAGATTTGCAGGGTTTACAACTCTACTGCCTTGAATGAGAGGCCAATACCCTCTCTCCATCATTTTTTATTTTATAAGTACTTGCCATGGGTGGAAATCTTTGCCATCAAAGTTTCGAATTTGAGGACGGACATCAGCATATGTTGTGGTCATTGGGAAGGTCCTACCACTTGTTAGGACAAGGGCAGTGTCTAGTCCCTTACAAATTTTCCACTGAATGCGGAAGCAAATCAGACAATTTGAAATCAAAGTTGCAATGAAGAGAAAGTCTAAAAATCATATAAATTTAATATTTCAAAGTATGACTGTGGTGGTCCTTTCTTATGTGCAAACTTCTTCCGAGGTTTAATAGTCTTTTTAGGTTTTAATGAAGTAAACCTAGACTAGACTTCAGGCTCCTCCTTGTGGTATGGCTTAGTGGATGAAGCTTGTGTTGTACAAGGTTGGTCTATGATCTCAATGCTTGTTGTTGCTGTTGATTCTGAGGAGAGTACAATGACACTCATCCTTTTGATTTCATTGACCAGTGTACTTGAAACAAAGTCACTCACAGTATGCAATACACTTCTAGCGTAGGATGGTCTATGTGTTTATAATTGTACACATAACCTTACAACAATATACGAAGAGGGATAACACTCACTAGATTTTAGTGAATATCTAGCAAGCAAATGATTAGATGATTAATGATTAGTGTTTAGAAACACTAATGTCAAGCTTAGTGAAATGCTTGAATGAAACCCGGTTGGAAGTCAGCTTCCCGATGCACTTAGTGATGTCCATTAAGTATTCCCAAGAGCTTTTAAATATGGAATAAGCTTCAGAGAATATGCTTCAGTGATTAGAATCACTATTAATGAAGCTCAGAGTGAAAAAAGTGACAAAATGCCAAGCTTAGAGCTTGCTAGCTATGGCTGCCAGAAGATACACAGTTAGGGTTTGGTAGAGAATTCTCTCTGTGGGTGGAATTTCCAGAAGCCCTCTTGTGGGAAGATGGCTCACTAGGGGGGCTATGGAAGCCCTATGGTGGTGGCTGAGATTGCACCACCTGCTGCTGCCCACGCCACACCTGAAGACGCCAAGCTATCAAAAATTGTGCCGTTTCTGAGATTTTGACAATGCTACCCACGATGTCGACTAATCCTGATGTTTATTGTGCCACGCTGATTCATCCTGGGATAGGCAAAAAGTCCCTAGAAGAAATCAGAGGGAGATATTGCCTCCTTTGTCCTCCCTAAGTCAATCCAATGGAGGTAGGTTGTAGGCAGCTATGCAGGAAAGAAGGATAATATGAAAGAGATGATAGCTCATGTGCACTTAGTGATAGCTGAGGTTGAGGGAAGCTGAGGAGATCAGAGATGGCTCTGAGGGAATGTGTGCACAAGAGGGAGAAGAGAGCTCAAAGTACAAGAACAAAATCTTTCTTACTAAGTTGCTTAGAGTACAACTTGGGTGCACTCTCCCACACTTGATAGCGACCCATAGGCTGTTTATATAGCCTCTGCCAAGCTAGGGTTAGGGTTTCCCTTGCCCCTAGGGCTATTCACACTCATCTGTCCTTATACTCCCTTGCTTATAGTGGGTTCCTATGCCTGTCTTCTAACACTTGCTAGCCTTAGATTTCCTCTACCCATTTTTAATGGGATAGAGGAGGAAGATGCGGAACTTCATATCAATGAATTCCAAAAGTTAATGTTTAATTGCCAAATCCAAGATGGACTCTTGATGATGTTCTTTAACATCACTTTGAAAGGACGAGCTGTAGTATGGTATCATAGCCTAGAGGTTAGAACCATAACTATGATTGACTTCTTCTTTGCTGCCTTTCAAAGAGAGTTTGCCCCTAAAGGGGAGGCAATATTGGCTATGTGTTCTCAATGTAAAACATCAATAACCTCACAAGAATATTCATGGATATGCCAAGAAATTGAAGGAAGTATTTCGTAAGTTACAAACCTACATTCCTATTCTAGCTACTGCTCAATTGCAATACTTTTTGAATGAACTAGACTTTAACATTGTAATATTTCCACAATGAAATATTAAACGACCCTAGACCCCACATACCCTCGCAAAAACCAACCCAAATTAATATCCCGCAATGATAAAAGTTGGTGGCTAAGTGCTCCCTCTGCGTTCATCAATGAACTCCAGCCCGCGTTGTGCATAAGAGACTGTGGCTAAAAACCCGTAGCCCACACGGGAACACCCCTTCAAGGGAAAAAAGGGATAATGGATAAATTTTTGCAATTTTTATTATTATTAACCCTCTCCCCTTTAGTCGTTGCATGGTGGGGAGAGGGAATATGAGTTTAGTGGTGGAGGGGCATGGGGAGGAGGCATGTACCCTGCCATGTGTGTGGCTCCCCTCCCCCCCCCCCCCCCCCCCCCCCCCACCTTAGTGCTATATCAACCCCCCCTCTCTCAAGCTTGAGGAGGGGGAGAGAAGGGATCGTGCTGTACTATTGCTGCGCTGTGGAGAAATCTGCTGCCATCATCGCCTGTTGCTGTTGTGCCGACAGGCTGCCGTCGTCTCCATCCCCATCAACATCACCATCATCTTCATCATCGTCGTCATCCTCACCTCCATCCCCATCATTTTCCCAATCATCATTTTCTCTCTCCACGTCATTCTACCTGTGGTAAAAGAATTAGAAGATTCTATTGGAAGTTTCTAATAAGGCTTCCTTAGACCTCATTCTCCCCGTGCCTCGGGTTTTTTTCAAAACCGCGACTGTAAGCCCCAATTCCTGCGCAGAAGAGGGGATCTCAGATGGAATGTCTTCAAAATGCAAAAGGGGGATCAAGGGAGAGTTGCTGAACTAAGATTTCATTCGTCAATGGCTCCCAAGCAAAGGATGAGAGGAGCACACACGGGAGCTTCCACCCCGAGCGCGCGAGTGGACAATGCCCCAATTCCTAATGCCTAGGTTCCTAAAATTAATTCCGCATGAAAAGGATGCACTAGGCATGCTTAATTCTCGTAGGCAAGTTTAAATGCATTGGGAAATTTATTTGCTCGTCCAATTACAAAATTTAGTTGGATGTCGTGCATTTGCAATTGCTTGCACTTCCGTGGTCAAGATGCAATCCTGAACGCATGATGCATAAGTAAAAATATAGAATTGTGCAAAGGTATCTTTGTTGCACCTCGCAAAGGATAGGACATATAACTCATAACGCATTTATGTAATTAATTCTTGGTTGTGTCTCACAATTAAGGTAATCATAGATAGACATTAAATGATGTCCGAATAGTTGCAATGCATAGAAAGGATTTATGTGCCTTGCAAATTGCATGCGATGATAGTTACATTTTTGGGTTGGGTTAAGTGCTAAAGGAAGGATTAATTTAATGATGGACTCATGGTATTTGCTCATGCATGGAGTTCTTTTATCAAAGTTTGAATGCATATTCATTAAAAAATATTAAAGCTTTGATTTGGTTACATCAACGTAGTATAGGGCAAGGAAAAGAATGATCTCTAAGTTGCATAAAAGTAGAAGGTCTATGGGTTGAAGTTGCATACTCGCATGGAATGATGCATCTCACCTAGTTACCTACATCTTTTAGGTGAAAGTACTTGCTAATTTAGAAGAAAGTATTTGCATCTTTAAAAGGGATGATCGTCTCTAATCGTGGGTTAGTTAGATCAACTAAGCAATTTGCTTTTAGTTGAATAGCTTACATGAGAATCATAAAGGTATGATTAGTTAGTGCATGACGATCACCTCAATGTGCTAGGTAGGGTTAAGCTATGATAAAATTCTGCCTAGTATCGCACTCGGGTTGCCGACCTAATATTTCCGATCCCAAAGATCCTACCCACATTCTCGAAAATGTTAGGGTTATCTAAATGCTCATGCAAGAATGATCTAGCATTCTCACCCTAAGGATTAATTGACCAAATACTAGACCTCTCTATGAATCTAGGAACCCTAAGGATTCTCACCCTAAGGATTAATTGACCAAATCCTTAGCATTCTCACCCTAAGGATTAATTGACCAAATACTAGACCTCTGTATGAATCTAGGAACCCTAGGGCCAAAACGTTATCGGCCTAGTAGGGTTAGGGTTGGGTTGGGTCAACAAGTTAGGTGTGACATCTATCTCGTGCAACAAGTTGCAACGTCGCATGCTTTTGTGTCTAAATCACAAAATAGTATTGCCACTCCTTAGAACAAGGTTGGCGAGTTCTAAGTACAAGTCTAATTTTCTAGAGGATGAATAGTCATCCCGCTACATCACCCTTCCTTGGGGCTGATTTGCCAAGTTAGGGGAGTTACGAATTTGCCAAGAAAGGAGTTGACCAATCAAGTTAGGGCGATGAGGTTGCCCAGGATTTATTGTCTATAATTTAAGGAAACCTAAGGTGAAAACAATTTGGGTCAAGAGGGTATAAACCCTAACCCAAGGAAAAGAGAGTCAACAAGCAACTTAGCTTACGAAACCCTTGGGATCTTGCCAAGTCGCGATTGATCCCAGATTGAATGCTGGATGTATTCGGAGAGAAGGATTCACACCTTAGCAATTGGCCGTATAAACGACCACTGGAGTGCTTGTGTTTGTACACTTAGGAGCACTGTTCATATTTCTTTGCTCAAGGAACTAATGCCGAAAAAATATCTAATGCTTCAGGTTGAAATCCTTTAGGGAGAGGCAGTACCAGTTACCTGACCTTATCCAAGGGGGTTGTTAGCTGCCCTAGGTACGTGGACCAAACGTGCCGTGAGAGGTCTCTTCGTGGGTGCTACTTGGAGCAGGAAGATGCTTGGGTGCCAGTGGGGGATCTGGCCGTAAATCCCTTGCCTTGGAATCCTGCACAAGAGGCCGACATGACTCGAGATGGAATCTCGAGGCCCGCATACTAGTCAACGGATGGAACTTGAAATAGTGATCCCTGAAGATTGCTGGGATAGCCTTCGGGCGGAATAGCCTTTGGGCGGATTATATGATGTATTCCAAAGACTGATAAATAAAGTTCAAATGTTGAAAATGAACTTGCTTGACATTATTTTTCTATGTTAGTGCCTAAGTTACGTGAATGAACTAGTGATTAATTAGTTAATTAAAGAAGATGTTTTTGCTTGTCAAACTAAATGTGGTAGGTAATTAGATAACTAACACAACCCGAGGAAAGTGTAGTGCATGTGACCATGGGTCTATCCTATGGAAGGGTGGTCTCGATTGGCCAGGAACTTTTCTCAAAGGAATTGACAGCAAGATAACAATTACCTAGAATCTAGAAAGCTAGAGTCCCGATTTATACTGTTTTAGGGGAACGGAATGGGACTATGCCTTACGCGCAGAGAGGTCGAGCTTCACATCTCTCTCGTTTCCCATTCTCCTTGAATCGAGTGCAATATAAATGTGCTTCAACACTAATGTTTCTACGTAAAGTAGTTCGTCTGGGGCTTGATGCTAGCTACCTTCTAGGAACTAGACCGTTAGGAAAACCCTGATTCAAGTCGGGTCCTAAGTGGGAATGGTTGGAATGCTTCCACTCGTGGAGGCAGACTCGGGAAGACCTAGATCGCAAACCCATGTGACATTCCTTGGGAGTGCCGGGCGGCACTTTCTAGAGTCTCTTCCCGATGGGCTGCTAAGACGTGTCCTACAAGTGGATAGGGGGACACATTACAGTTGAACCAACGAGGATCTAATATTTACAAGGAAACTTAATGAGGAGAGTAGAGCAAACATTGCCGTTAAGAACATTTCCTTACTTATTTTCGATGTTGGCCTGCACAGTCGCGAAGCATGGAACAAATTCTTGGTGTTCCAGGTTATGTTTATGACTACGATGCGTGCTTCAAATTACTGATGAAGGCTAGGTATGATGAATATCCTAGACCGCATCTACAATCCTTCACCCTTGTATGTGGAATGGAGATGGACGAGTGATTCAGGTAGCTACCCACCGACTTGCATACCTTCGGATCAACTTGAAGAGAATCAATTGGATGGAAGACTTAAAGATCGTGAAGCTATTTATCTTTGTCAAGGCTCACACAAACGCAACCCTACATGTCGGCAGTCGAAAGGTCAAGCATAACAAGTATGTGTACGAGGAAGTGACTCGAATAATCCCTGCCGATAGAATCAAGGTGTTGGGATGTTATGTGAGAAGAATGGGTATCAAAGGATGGGACACCCCAAGCTTCCTATGGCCTATCGATTCCTGAAAATCCATGACCCCAATCCATATTATTACTTAGTTCCCGTAGCCGAATGTAACACAATCTTATTCTCCCCAAATTAATGTGCCAATCAGCTTGTTCTACCTTCCCAAAAATAATTGTACTCAAAAGGGATATGCCCATATGAATGAAATTTACTTTTTTATCAATGATTGTCATGGCTGTAAGTGTTGGTAAAGGAATTAAGTGATTATGTAACTTGGCTAAAAGCTAAACTGGGCATGTTAATGTAATGTGAGAAATGCTTAGCAAGTTTTTAACGTAAAGAACCTTATTGCCCAGGTGCAACCTTAAGTGTAGATTCCTAGTCCGACCCCTACACCAAGTACGGTTGTAATTCAAGAGAAGAAGTTCCTTCTCAAACAAATCAAGCCACCAGAATTGGATGGTAAGGGAAGGACCGTCCAAAGTGATGCCGAGATCTAGATCGAATCCATGGAGGATTATTTCGAAGCAGCAGGTACTGCACCCGCTAACCAAGCAATGCTCGCCAAATTGAAGCTTACCGATGAAGCAAGACTTTGGTGGAAGCAATGGTGCAGAGACCAAGGGATCTCGGAAGGATCAGTTACTTGGGAGAAGCTTAAAAAGGCTGTGCAAGGGAGATATCTACCACCTGCCTACCGCATGCAAAAGATGAACGAGTTCTATGAACTGAAGCAGCTTGGTCTATCCTTGGATGCATATTATTCAAAGTTAGTTTCTCTTTTAAAGTACGCGCCTCAAATGGATATGACACAACAAGTGTCAAAATTTCGTGCCAGATTAAACCCACACATAAACACCCGCCTGGAATCAATGCGCCCAACAGACCTTCAAGATGTGCTCATTCGAGTTGCACCAATAATACAGAAGGTGCAGTCCAAGCCAAGAAATAATAGGAATTGGTCTTACAGGGATCAGAATAAGGGAGTGTATAGGTCTTAGGCTAAGAGAACGCAGGGCCAAAATCAGGCACAAAGGAAGAAAGCTAGGGTCAACATTGTCAATAACTTTGTTCCTACCCAAGGTAATGGCCGCAATCTCCATTGCTTCCATTGCAACGAGCCTGGTCACTTTAAAAGGCAGTGTCCCAAGCTTAGAAGAGGACAACGTCAAGGGCCATTCCAAGGAGCCACCGCCAGGGCCAGAGGGAGAATCTCCAGTGTTGCCAATAAGGAGCTCGGTGATGAAGAAGACCCAACCATGGAATTTGACATTGAGAGGGCAACAATTCACACTGCTCTTCACAAGAAAGGCCCATCGAATTATCAAGGTAAAAGCTTCAAAACCTTGATTGATTGTGGTAGTACACATTCCTTCATTTCACCAGTCTGTGCAAAAAGATTAGGAATAACCACAAAAGATGCACCTACCTTACTTGTGGAATTAGCAAATGGTCGTGAGGTCTCTTGTACCAAGCAAACTACTAAGGTGAGATTCCTACTAGGTGGAAAGTTGAGTTCGGTCAGATTTAGGGTAATGAACCTAGGTGTCCGCGATTATTTTCTTGGAATGGATTGGCTAATACCCAATGACGCCCACATTCACTGTGGGAAGGGCCAAGTTTCCTTTCGAAATTCTGAAGGGGAACTAGTCACAACTCAAGGAGAGGCTGGGAAGCCAAAAATTCAACTGGCCAACTTAACACGGATAATAAAAGGAGTTAGAAAGGGGCTACTTGTCTATTTGATTAAGCTAAATAAGCTAGATCAGAATCAAGAATCTAGGGAACTTGACCGTCTTTAAGGTGTGAAGATCTTCCCTAAGATTGATCTCAGGTCTGGATATTATCAGATAAGGATCAAGGATGAGGATACCCCAATGACGGCATTCAGCACAAGGTATGGACACTCTGAATTCCTAGTCATGTCATTTGGGCTGACAAATGCTCCTACTACCTTCAACAGGCTAATGCAAGATATCTTTAGGCCCTATCTTGATGACTTCGGACTCGTCTTCTTTAACAATACCCTAGTCTACTCCAAACAAAAGAAGATCATGAACCCCAGCTTCGCACCGTCCTTGAGACAATGAGGACACACAAGCTTTATGCCAAGAAGAAGAAATGTGCATTTTTCAAGCGATAGATCAAATATCTGGGATTCATTGTATCAGCGGAAGGAATTTCAGTAGATCCGACCAAGGTCAAAGATGTTTTGAAGTGGCCAACACCAACAACTGTCAAAGAAATACGTAGTTTTCTTGGATCGATAGGATGGTACAAGGTCTTTATAAAAAACTATGCTTTGATTACAGTACCTCTGACTGATCTGCTAAAGAAGCAAGTATCAATTGTATGGTCACTTGCTGAACAGACCAGCTTTGACAAATTAAAGCAAAGGCTTGGTATCAGCATCCATCCTGAAACTTCCGGATCTTAGTAAGAAGTTTCAAGTGATAACTGATGCTAGCGCACTAGCCTTAGGATGTGTGCTCATGCAAGAAGGTCATCCCGTAGCATACTCTTCAAGGAAACTGAAGAGCCATGAAAGGAACTATGCTACCCACAATCTGGAACTGTTGGCCATCATCCATGCTCTCAAACTTTGGATACACTACTTGCTGGGTAACAAATTTACCCTACCATAAAAGTCTTAAATGGATTTTCACCTAGAATGAGCTCAACATGAGGCAACGTCGATGGATTAAAGTGCTGGAAGAATATGATTTTGAAATCAAATACCGGCCTGTAAAGGAGAATGTAGTTGCCGATGCACTCAGTTGCAAGGCATTTCTGAATTCTCTGATTTTGCAAGATCCATCAACAGCAAGATCTCTAGCCATAAAGGTATCCATGCCAAACAACCCAATTCTTGAGCTAGCTAGAGAAGAAGCATGCCATGACCCAACCCATCAGAAATTGCTAAGGGAGATCCCCATCAAAGATCAAGACCCGAAGCTACAAACAAAGTATCAAGAATTCTCTATCAATAGTGGACTTGTCTATTATAGAACGAGATTATGTATACCGGCAAGCCAATCACTCAAGTAGAAGATACTTTGGGAAGCCCATGACTCCCCTTTCTCAGGACATCCTGGCTATGCCAAGACCCTCAATGCAGTCAGAAAGAGCTATTATTGGGATAGGCTTAAAGGTGACATTCTCAAATATGTCAATGAATGTTTGTCTTGTCAATGCATTAAGGCCGAACATGTCAAAATGCCAGGGAAATTGCAATCACTTGACATTCCCCAAATGAAATGGGAATTCATTAGTATGGACTTTATTGTTGGCATGCCCCAAGTTCAAGGAGGTTACAACTCCATTGTGGTTGTGGTAGATATGCTCACCAAGGTTGCACATCTTATCCCTATTAAGACAAACTATAAAGCCTCAAACATCGGAAGGTTATTCATCAAGGAAATATTCAAACTACATGGGTTACCTAGAAGAATCATTAGTGATCGCAACTCTCTCTTCACATCACACTTCTAGAGGGCTATCTTCGAGGCCATTGGGACTCAACTCTGTTTCAGTACAGCTTATCATCCCCAAATTGATGGTAAAACGGAACAAGTCAACCAATTCTTTGAGGATATGCTTAGGGTGCACTGCTGTCGCGAACCCAAAAAGTGGATTCAATATTTGCCACTAGTTGAGTTTGCTTACAATGCTTCTTAGTAACAAAGCATTCAGATGACCCCTTTTCAAGCATTATATGGGCACGATTGTCGTAGTCCTTTAAGCTTTTCGGATCCAACTTGAGGGTTGAAGCCTCAAAGCAGATGTTGGAAGACATGGATGAACAAATGAAATCAATAAGACATGACATCCAAGCTGCCAAAGACAGACAGAAGGCTTACGCGAACATGAAATGGCAAGATAGATCCTTCATTGAACGTGATATGGTCATCATTCACGTACATTCAAAGAAGAGTTCCCTATCCTTGGGTGAATGCAAAAAGCTAAGTTCAAGGTATTGTGGACCCTACAAGATTCTCAAGTGCCTAGGGCCTAATTCTTATAGATTTCAACTCCCTGGAAACCTAAAAGTTCATAATGTATTCCATATCAGCCTATTGAAAAAGTATGTGCCTAACCCTAGTCACGTGCTTGATGATCAACAAGTTGTAATGCCTAGCCAAGGAGTCCTTGAGCTATTGCCTAACAGGATCTTAGATGTTAGGGAGAGGCATTTGAGATCCAAAACCTTGAGATAATACCTCATCCAGTGGAAAGATTATCTTGAAGAGGATGCCACTTGGATGGATGAAAGTACTCTCAACCAACAATACCCCTAGATCTTCTCAAGATGAGGACATCTCGATTCCTCTAAGGGGGAGAGAATGTAATATTTCCACAAAGAAATATTAAACGATCCTAGACCCCGCACACTCGTGCAAAAAGAAACCCAAAGTAATCTCCTGCACTGATAAAAGTTGGTGGCTTAGTGCTCCCTCCATGTGCATCAACGAACTCCAGCCCGCGTTGTGCATAAGAGACCCATAGCCCACGCAAGAACACCCCTTCAAGGGAAAAAAAAAGGGATAATGGATAAAATTTTGCAATTTTTTTTATTATTAACCCTCTCCCCTTCAGTTGTTGCATAGCGGGGAGAGGGAGTATGAGTTTAGTGGTGGAGGGGCATGGGGAGGAGGCATGCACCCTGCCACGTGTATGGTTGCCCCCCCTCCCCCATCTTAGTGCTATATGAACCCCCCCTCTCTCAAGCTTGAGGAGGGGGAGAGAAGGGATTGTGCCGTGCTGTTGCTGCACCATGATGGAAGCTACCGCCATCATCATTGCTGCCGTCGCGCTGCCAGGCTGCCATCGTCTCCATCCCCATCAACATCACCATCACCATCACCATCATCTTCATCATCGTTGTCATCCTCACCTCCATCCCCATCATTTTCCCAATCATCATTTTCTCTCTCCATGTCATTCTGCCTGTGGCAAAAGCATTAGAAGCTTCTATTTTAGAAGTTTCTAATAAGGCTTCCTTAGACCTTGTTCTCCGCGTGCCTCGGTTTTTTTTCAAAACCATGACTGTAAGGCCCAATTCCTGCGCGGAAGAGGGGATCTCGGACTGAGTGTCTTCGAAATGCAAAAGGGGGACCAAGGGAGAGTTGCTGAACTGAGATTTCATTCGTCAATGGCTCCCAAGCAAAGGATGAGAGGAGCACATGCGGGAGCTTCCACCCCGAGCACGCGAGCGGAAAATGCCCTGATTCTGAATGCCCAGGTTCCTAAAATTAATTCTACATGAAAAGGATGCACTAGGCATGCTTAATTATCGTAGGCAAGTTTAAATACATTGGAAAATTTATTCGCTCGCCTGATTAAAAAATTTAGTTGCATGTCCTGCATTTGCAATTGCTTGCACTTCCGTGGTCAAGATGCAATCCTGAACACATGATGCATAAGTAAAAAGACGGAATTGTGCAAAGGTATCTTTGTTGCACCTCGCAAAGGATAGGACATATAACTCGTAACACATTTATGTAATTAATTCTTGGTTGTGTCTCGCGATTAAGGTAATCATCGACGAACATTAAATGATGTCCGAATAGTTGCAATGCATGGAAAGGATTTATGTGCCTTGCAAATTGCATGCGATGATAGTTACATTTTTGGGTCAAGTTAAGTGCTAAAGGAAGGATTAATTTAATGATGGACTCATGGTATTCACTCATGCATGGAGTTCTTTTATCAAAGTTTGAATCCATCTTCACTAAAAATATTAAAGCTTTGATTTGGTTACATCAACGTAGTATAGGGGAAGGAAAAGAATGATCTCTAAGTTGCATAAAAGTAGAAGGTCTATGGGTTGAAGTTGCATACTCGCATGGAATGATGCAGCTCACCTAGTTACCTACATCTTTTAGGTGAAAGTACTTGCTAATTTAGAAGAAAGTATTTGCATCTTTAAAAGGGATGATCATCTCTAATCATGGGTTAGTTAGATCAACTAAGTAATTCGCATATAGTTGAATAGCTTACATGAGAATCATAAAGGTATGATTAGTTAATGTATGACGATCACCTCAATGTGCTAGGTAGGGTTAAGCTATGATAAAATTCTACCTAGTATCGCACTCGGGTTGCCGACCTAATATTTTCGATCCCAAAGATCCTACCCACATTCTTGAAAATGTTAGGGTTGTTGCTACCCTTTCTATGCAGAATACATAAAAGAACATAGAATACTTCATGAAGCAAATACCTAATCTCACACCTAGAAATCATAGAAACTCAGAACTAATCATATGAAAGCATAGATACACTATATTCAGCACTACTAATCAGAAAACAGAGAATGAATCACACAAGACATGCTAAAACGAGATCAAGACTCCAGCCATAATGGCGCCAACTGCCAGATCCTCTTCATAATTAGGTAGAAACATCATACATCAGGCGTAATCATCATAAGTGATCAGATAGACAAGAAGAACACACAAAATGCCTCATCAGGTCACGTTTTTGCAACTGCCCCAAAACTGCACTTCATGAGGCAGTGAACTTCATAAGACATATAAAGGCTGCTTCACATAGGAAATAGTAATAACTAAGGTAATACACCATTCTAAGGGTAAATGTAGTGTCAAGCCAACGGCTAACAAAAGATAACACTTTCATTTGATCCACCAACCATCATACCAACAAATGAAAGCATTGTAAATGACTACAAATCATCCCCAAATGATAGCCAAGACAAAGTCTAAACGAAAGAAAATATCAAAGTATAGGGATGTCCACTAACTGCCAATAATTAATTGCTAAGTCAAAGCATCTACTCTCATAAATAATGCATAAACCTACTCAGTTGTTCAAGAGATATATCCTCTGTTCTCTATCACTTACCTTGGGATGCTTGCATGCAAGCCTGTCCATATGTCACATTTAATGCATATGAATGCACCAACTACTCCACATTAGCCCATAACTCTATCTTCACTTGCATGCCCACTTGTAATTGTCTTCCTTAGGCCAATAAAAGTCAGCATTGTGGGAGTGAGACTCCTGATTGGAGTGTGTATAAACCACATTGAAACCCTTTTTCTCTAGGTACATGAGTTTGTGTTCCATAACACTCTAAGGGATTTTTCTAGTTTTGTGTTGCACCTTGCATGAAGTGGTAGTGAGCACTTGAAATAGTGGCCCCCAGCTAAGAGCAATGCCACACATAGGCAAACCACTAAACTCGTGTCCTTCAGTACCACTGTCGAGTCACAACCACTTGACTAGTTGAAGTGCTAGTCAATGCATCAGAGGAACTAGTTACCTCCAGTTCCTCAAGTACCCTTTTTTCTCTCCTGTAGAAGGGTGGGCCCCTCAACTTGACTGCCATATTCTGATCAATTTTAGGGAGTTACCTCAAGTTGCACTAAAAGTAGTGCAAATTAACAAACATGCCAAATTCCATAAAATGCGGGGGGACAAAGCTCAAACATAGTCCCTCTCTATGATGTAGTGCATGCAATGGACCAAGGCTCAGATTGCATTACACTTGGGTATAATTTTGTATCGGACTATGGTCTTATGTCCTTTGGTTGGACTATGTCATCATTCTATAAATTGTCTCCCTCATATCTAAAATGACAACTAACACCATATTAGACAATTTGGGATTTTCCAAGTCCCAATTTCAAATAAGTGATAAATATTTGACCACATGGCTAAATCTTGATCTATATTTGAAAGTTGGATTTGGGAAAGTAGCTTATATTGCATTTAAGGTAGACTCTACCTCTAAGTAAGACAACAAGGTTTGACCATGTGGTCAAATAATAACGGTATAGGGGGTTCCCAAAGCGCATGGAAATTCCCAAATTCCCTACTATAGTGTTAACTACAATATTGTCTTGTATTGCATTATTAGGAAGACTTTGTTCTATACATTTAGCAATGAATTTCTGGTGTTGATGCCTCATAGACGCTAACCATTAGCAACAAGTATGTGTATATACTTCAATGAATTTTTAGAACACATGTTGGATAACTTCACAGACCCTTGAAAGTGCTAGCATGTACTTATTTTTGGGTTGATCTTTTTTTTGTGGATTGATCTTTTGATTAGAATTGGACAAATAGTAGAAATTTGTTTATGTCTCATATGGACAGACATTAGAATTTGTTTATTTGTGTTTCTTGGAGGTATTTAGTGTATACTATGCAAAATTCAGCCATCTCCAAGTTTTTTGCTTTCATGTCAATTTCTTCTATGTTTTCCATTTCTTGTGCTTGGTCTATACCTATCTCATACAACTTATTCAATAAATTGGACAGCAAGGTAATAATGGAAACAAAATAATGACTTGATGTATGCACTTCAACATCATGAGTTACATTGCTATTCATATTTTTGTGTAGATATTTGCATTTGTTTTGAAACTCCAATCCAGTATTCACCTTACTTTTCATATTGCAATAGCATTCATATTTACTTAATTTTTCAAAAGCTTGGAATCATAAGTTGTATGCTTGTTATGTAATGTAAAAAGATTATATGCAAGTCTAGGGGAAATTTTGAAGTTTAGTATGCTTGACTTTTGATATGAAGTCAACCCATATATGCTTATTGTACATCTAAGAAAATCTTTCATTATAGACAAAAGATTATTCCTTCTCTACTTTCGTAGCACTTTGTTGTCCCCCCTTTGTTTTGAAACATAATAATAAATAATGCCATGCATATGCGTATGGTCCATACTTTTCAATTAAGGCATAGGAATTGCAAGGACGCTTGGATATGTGTGCTAAGGATTTGCTCTTTTTTTAAAGGAAGGCTTGAAATTTGAAAGATTCCTCTTAGGTGTACCCAAGGTTTGAACTCACATACCCACACACTCAAACTACTTGAGCTACAACCCCATTATCAACAAGGATTTTCTCTTTTATGTGACACCTCGTATTTATAATTTGTCATGATCGAGAAATTTGTGAGGTTTATGGTCTCCAATGGAGTATCTTTGCATACATGTTACTTTCATCTTGTTACAATCATGTTGTGAGAAGGATATGTTAGAAAAGTAGCTTTCACAATCTTTTGTTTATCTTATTGTTCATCAAAACATATGCTTTGCTTACTTCCAGTAATATTTTGTTAATCTACAATTGGAAAATGTACATATTGATAGTATGTTTGATACAAGTGTCCTTAACTTCTAATGGACTTATCTTATCACAATTATTATTTTTTTCTACCGACGATGGCTTCCAAAACTAGTTGAATTCGAACTCTCTAAGAACCCATTAAATATGTTCTAATTTCTCTCTTCCTATATCACCAACTCTTCTCTATATTGCCTCATCAATCCGCATTATTTTCTCATATTCTCCCAGGCTTGTCATTGTTCATAATTCAGCCACAATAATGTCCACTTAGTTTCCCCATTTCATCATCCAAATGAACTCTACCCTCCCATCTTTGCACACCCCTTTCGAACATGCATGAAACAATTTTAGAGATATAGCATGATTGTGCATGTGCTACCATCAAATCAATTCACACTTCCATTCCACTTTCACTCTATGAGGCATATTGAGATGCTTTTAATTTCATCGTACTTTGGTTTCTCTATGTTTGTTTCATTTATTAGATGTTAATGGTTGAACTACTTGGCATGAGAAACGTGGCTCAATTAAAACTCTTTCATTCCTATCTTGGCTACCACAACAATGTACCCTTGATTTCCATTCACACTATATGGTCTCCCACCATTCAAGACCAATATATCAACTAGATTTGCAATGACATCTCATTGTTCTAAGGTCAATCTCAACTTAACTTCCAAGGCAATGAGGTGGTATTTGATAGCCAAGTGCAATGCTCACAACCCATGATGGCTATTCCCCCATACTTTGCAAGTCTTATGAGATCCCAATTTTCAACACAGGATCATCATCAATACTTTAGAGATGTAGATATCACCTATCCCCACACCTATGCCTTTATCACAAGTGATTCGTCTACACCCTTAAAATTCTTTATAGCCACCATCTACCCCGACTTTAGAGATGTAATGACCACCTCTCCCCACACCCATGCCTCCATAGAAAATCACCCCCTTCCCGATGGAATTCTCCGCAGCCATGCCCACCAAACAAGTCTACTTGACAACCATCCTCCCCCCTTCTAATTGTGGAGAGAATGGTGCTAGACATGAGAATCACCACCTACGTGAGGTTGTGGTTATAACAGGACACACAAGAAAGGGAACAAGGATAATAATAATAATTACACAAAAAAATCATGCCAAGAAGGCTATCGCATGTCACTTTTATTGGGACATGTGCAACATCATCACATTGCATTGCACAAAGTGATACAATTATAAGCATATGTCCAAGTATCTATGCCAAAAAATCAAGACAAATGAGGTGCAATGAGTTGATACAATAGCCCTTTGTGTTGAGAATAGGCTTGTGGTTGATCAAAAGTAAACCTATGAAAAGTTCAAATGTTTCTCACTATGCTATAGGGAGATTGATGATTGGGAGCTAGTCATTTTGTTTAGTAAAGATAGCTACTGGACAATGAGTGTAAAGAAGAGAATCAATGAGGATACTTTTAGGCATAATAACTTTGATAAGGACATTATGACCTCATGGAGGAGTTATTTGGTTGGTATAGGATCATCAACCTTGTGGCCTTTGTTTTGGATACAACAAATGGTATGTGCCTATTAAAGATTTGCAATTTTATAGCATGTTTCACATTTTCGGTTACTATCTTGGTGCAAGACTTCCTATAAGGTTGTCAAGCTCCACTGTCAATCAGCAAGCTAGGGAGTTGTAGGGTGCAAAAAGATCATGGAAGAGATGTATTCTTGCTCCACCATTAGTCATTTGGGTGTCATGTTCATGATTTCAAAAATACCATTCTAGGGAGAGGTATAGGGGGTGGTCAACTAATGCTTAATATTCCACTTATCATAAAATTTCTCAAAAGATTTTGAGGCGTCCTCACCCCCATTATTTGACCTTTGGAATTTTAGCCTATACTCAGATTGGTTCTCAAGAAGACCAAGCCAATTCTAAAACGTAGACAAGACATCCGATTTTTGCTTAATAGGGTAAGCCCAGACCTTATGTGAGTAATAATGAATGAATGTGACAAAATACTTTGCATCACCTAGCAACCTACATTTGAATGAACAATAGCCAAAGGCTCACCCATGCACCTCATGTCAGACTTCTTATGTGTACTACATGTTTGCTAGCCATAGAAACAATGATCACAAGACCCAAAACACTTATAGTTTAGGAACAAAAGATATTGCACATTGGTAAGCATTTTTATTTCTTTCAAAGACATCTTTCCAAGGCAATGATGCCAAAGAGATACATGTGGAACTACAACCACAACCAAAACATGGTCAATTGACGTAGATACAAGCAAAGGATAGATGGTACTAGACTTAGCACCACGTACAATAATAAGATTTCTATGTGTAATATTCCATGAGAAATCACCAAAAGGGAAAACGTAACTTGCATCATCCAAGCTACCATCAAAGATAAGATTCTTTGTGAGAGCCAATACATGACATACATCATGAAGAGTAAACATGTTGCCTAAACCAAAACACAGCTAGACATCACCAATACTTACTATTTCCAATGCTAGGATGCCACATCATTACCCAAACAGACAAATCCAATAATACTGAGATAGGAGTGAAACCACTCTTTATGAGGAGTCACATAAAAGGAAGCCCCTGAATCTATCAACCAACAATGAGTATAGCCTTCAGTTAATTGTGAAGTATCCAAAGAAGAAGTTGCCAAGATAAGATCATTAGATACAATTAGGTTGCACTACATTAATCTCTTCAATCTTGACATTAGACTTGCTAGGCACAATGTTGTGATCATCATTCTTATCCTTCACTTTATCCTTTCCTTGTCCTTGCACTTTTCGTCACATATTTTATGGCAGTGTGGCCGAGTATGACTTGCTTTTCCACAATAATGACAAGTAATGCTTGACTTACGGCTACGAGATTTACTGCAAGACTATACACATGTCGTAGATTGAGACATATTAGAGTCTCTACCATAGCCATTTTCATCCTGCTAGCCTCTCACATTCAATGTACGATACGTAGACAAACCATCCACATTCTTTTTGTTCACCAGTTATGTCAAGTTAGCATTCTCAAAATCTTCTAATTTCAATCTATTCTTAGCACAAGGAGCCATGTAGAAAGTGTCCCATGACTCAGATAGAGTACCAAGAAAATATTAAGGATGCAAAGTGTTGGGGTAAAAGGCCCTTGAGCCTGCCCGTGTCAGTGACCGCCCATATTCTTTATTCATATATATATATGAAAGTGCAATAAGACTATCACAATATTATTGATAGCACCTACATTGTGTGTGCTCTTCTCTCCCGCGTCTCCTGCATCCCTTTCAACAAGTATCAAAGCCACTCCTTCACGAGCTCTTCCCGGAATCTACACGAGGTATGAGAGCTTGTTTCTCACTCAGTTCTTAGCCATTCTTTGACATGAACAGTAGGGTTTCATAAAGAGTCAGCCATAGATTCCATCATTGAAGCTTGTTCTCTTCACCTCTTGCTTGGACTTGTCCTAGGCTTGTGTAGGCCTTCATTGGGCTCTTGCTTATCCCCTACCCACCTTGATTTTGACCTCTCAAGTACAACAACATACTCACGTTTTATTTGCGCCTGTTTGCAAAAATGGCTAAAAAATCACTCTTTTTGTCATTTGGAACCCGATTCAGGCAAGGTAACAATCTAAGTTGGGGTTTTGGCATGCCCTGGATGCAATGGTGATGTTTGATTTGCCAAATTTTGACAAAAAAATATTTTGCAATAGATTTTAGATCTGAGACAGCATGTATTTGTATGCTTATGGCTTATGTTATTTACTGTTGGAAACTTCAGGGATGAAGCTATTTATGATACAATTGGGTTATGCCTATTGGTCCCCACGGGGTGCTCCTCCCGGCTACTCGGTATGATGTCATGATGTATTTGGACTATGCCACATGTCTTGTTTATGCTCCGGAATGCTTTTGAGCTGAGATTAGAGCTCAATTTGGATTTGACTGTCACCTCTTTGCAGCTAACATTTTATCTATGACATGGTTTATGCCTAGGCTACCCAGTATGGGTTATGATGTCTTAGTGAATGCTTTATTTGAGCTCGTCTTGACATTCATTTGATTATTCCCTTGAGCAGTTGGACATTGACTTGGATTTTTCCATTACAACTTGGATTTTTATGTTACAACCTTGGATGTTATATGGGATTTGATGCTCTGATTATGGATCTTGCCTATTACTTGGATGCACTTACAGGTATTGAGCAGTGAACTGCTCCCTTGTTTTGGCAGTTGCCTATTGAGTTGTGATTGCTCGTTTGCATTTGATATGCAGGATACTTACTGATCAGTGGACTTGGATAGTGCTTGGGATTTATAGTTATAGCCGTCTTGCTTCTCTGTTGTATGGCGTCTATACTATTTGGGTTGCTATTGCCCGTGTATGTCAGGGAGCAGTTGATATTTTTGGCCACCCATGTATGCACATGGTTTGCTGCTATGTATTTTACAAAGCCTCTTAACTGGATGCTTTTACACAGATATTTGGACTTTTATTGGTGGAGATTGATTCTTGGAGGTTTATTTGCCACCTGCCATTATTGGTTGGACATGTATATGAGTACATGGTATGAGACACTGCAAAGTTATGTATACTCATATGTTTCGGGGATGCTTATGCATTTATGGCTCTGAGGCATGCTTATGATTTTATGGTGGCTGCGAGCTACAGTGGATGGATATGTCATGCTTTTGTCTATTAGGCTTGTCCATGTGGGAGCTTTTGCATCTGTGGTTGACGCCTTTGTGTTCTCCCCTTCTGGTTTGGATGAGTCCCCTTTGCAGTATGCTATGACGACTGCCAGCTCTTATAGTCATGTAGATAGTCCTCTTGATGAGCCTGTTCCCTCTGATGAGAGTTCTCCTGATTCTTTGAGCTCCTTGGTTGTATTGGACAGCCCTACTCATGTTATTACAGAGCAGTTGTCCTCTTCTACAGGTTTTACAGGTTTTGTTTGCTTTCATTGTGGAAAGATAGGGCATGTGAAGCATAAATGCTTCAAGTGGATTAGAGAGCAGAAAATATTGTGCTGCACTAGACATGAGAGCAGAGTCAGTGATACAATAGGTGAGACTACTGTTGATAGTGGTATGGTGCATGTAGTTACCCATGATGATGCAGCTAAGCCTAGACTCCTAGCATCGTGTTACTCTGTAGATTACTTGCTCTGTGATACGGCCTATACCTTTGATTGGCTTTTAGACAGTATGGCATCTTGTCATGTTACTCCGCATAGAGCTTGGTTCTCTTCTTATAGGGAGGTTGACGGATGTATTTCTTTGGGCCTTGAGCAGGATTGTCATGTTATTGGTACAGGGGATATACACTTGGCTTTGCCAAATGGGTCTTCTCTTATGCTCCGTGATGTCTTGCATAAACCTACGCTTAGTAAGAGCCTGATCTTTGTCAGTCAGTTGCATGGTGCAAAATATTATGTCTCTCTTGGGGATACTTCATGGAAAATCCATCGTGGTTGCTTGGTATTGGCCAGAGGTGCTAGATATGGTAGTGATTATGTATTGCATGTCTCTCATGTGGGAGATTCTATGGTTGCAGTTATGTAGATACCACATGCATTGTTATGGCATTGTCACCTAGGCCATGTACGACACACTGAGATGGATGCTTTATGTGATATGGGCTTATTGCCTGCTCTTCCCCATGCTACTTTCCCTCATTGTGCTCACGGTCCCTGCAGAGCCTCTTTGGCTTATGGTGATCGTGTGAGGCATGCTCCTCAAGATCTAGTCCATGTTGCAGTATATGGACCTATGCCTTCCGAGTCACTTGGTGGAGCGTCGTATTTTGTGGCCTTCATGGATCATGCTACCCACCGTGTTTGGGCTTAACCATTGCTACGGATTGAGGATGTTGTTACTATGCTTGATAGGTTTATGGATTCTACTAGTAGCAGGCCTAGATGCTTGTAGATGGATTATGAGAGTCATGCTATCTCTCCCAACTTATGGATCTCTTGTCAGCAATATGGCATTGATTTATTATGCCCATGGTATTATGGGATTGCTCATGGCATGTGCTTGACTTTACAGGCAAAGATTGCTTCTATGCTTACCACAGCTCGGTTATCTTATGGCTTTTGGGTTGAGGCCCTTATGACAAAAATCTACTTGGTTAATCGAACATCATGTTTCTCTTTGGATGTTATTACTCCGCATGAGGCATGGAGTGGCATGAGACCCTCCTATGATCACTTGAGGATGTTTGGCTACAAGGCATCTATCAGTGTGCCACATGAGCCTATGTCATGCAGATGCATACTCCTTGGTTATGGAGATGGTGACTTCACAGCTTACATGTTTTGAGATTTAGATGCCCAGCAGGTTCTATGTAGCCGTCATGCTGTCTTATGAGATGCAGACACCTCTCAGGCCTCTTGATACGCATTCACTGCACTTTATGGCTAATTCTACAGCCGTATGTTAGTCTTCCACTTCCTTGAGCCACATACTATCTTGAGACTCTGTCTGACTTGTGTCTGGAATGCTGGTCCTCTTTCAGTGATTGACTCTGGAGAGTTTGGATGCTCTTTGTTGTCTTTTATGTGCCACGCTGATGCTATGCGCTACTCTGTGATGACGATGATGTATAGCCTTGCACTCATGAGTTGTGCTGGATTGCTCCGTTGTATGGAGCTACGGGATCACTTGCCTCCTGGATGTCTTGGACTCGGAGATTCCCAACACTTATTGCACAGCTTGCTTTTCGATGGGGCATTGGGTGAGATGTCATGATTCCTCACCCTGTCTCTTTTCTTTTGTTTTGTTTTTTCAGTCCCTAGCCCATTGGCCTTTTAGTGGGAGGTTGTTGGGGTAAAAGGTCCTTGGGCATGCCCGTGTATAGTGACCGCCCATATTCTTTATTCATATATATATATGAAAGTGCAATAATGCTGTCATAACATTGTTGACAGCACCTACATTGTGTGTGCTCTTGTCTCCCGTGTCTCTTGCATCCCTTTCACAAAGTATCCTTCAACTCAATCTCTTGTGAAGCTAAATGGCTGATGATAGAGTGAAACTCATTCAAGTGTGCAAACATAGAAGTCCCTTTCTTCATGCAAAGATCCATCAATTGTTTCAACCAATACATTTGAAGTGTAGAACTCTATTTGTCATAAAGATTCTTAACCTATGTTTAAAGCTCTTATGTAGTGTGATTTCCAATTACACTACATATAGTGTGGTGTCCAAAGCTCATATGCAGTGTGATTTCCAATTACAACATTGTAGTGAACCTACTTAAAGAGTGATAAAATGATTGTGGACTTGCATAGCTCATCTAATTCATCTCAATCCTCGATTGCAATGTTTTCAATTTTAGCACCCCTATTTTTGAGTATTCTAACATGCAATTTTTGCACTAGAATCCACCATATTTGGGTCTTCCAATAGCTATAATTGGTCCCATCTAGTTTCTCAATATTGAAGATAGCATTGTTGCAAGAACCACTAGCCATAATGATACCAAGAAATATAGAAAAGGGCTAGATGAGCTATTGTAATATGCTGCAAATCGGCCTCAAACCATTGCTAAATCAAGCGAAAGACAAGAGATACTACCAAAGTAATGAGCTATCCACAAACTATAAGTAGCAAAAGACTATCAAGCCAAGGTGGCTGCCTTCAAATAGAATGCATAGAGCTGAAATGATAGATTGCTATAATCAATTCAAGCAATATTCCAACAACCAATTATGAGAAACCAAGAAGAAAGAAGCCAAAAATAACACTGACACTTAAGAGTGTCACAACTGCAGTGTGTTAGAAACCATACATGCAATAGGCATAGGCATCATGCACAAAATAGGTCTCAAAGGGAAATGAAGAAGATTGCTAGATACATAACCCATTGAGAAAAGATAAATACATAACCTAGAAGCACATAAATACCACTAACAACACCCTAAGATACATAAGTATCGATCCAAGCAAAGGGATCAAATTAGCCCATGATAGGGAGAGCATTTGCATGTCACAATGAGTCCCACTATCTCATTGTGATAAGCTCAATATCAATTGCATAAGCCAAATGCTCTATAGTATATCCAAGTGCCAATGTGACTTAGTATATAAAGCCAAGTAACTCCCATTGAAGCAAAATACGAATACCAAATGAGCAAGCAAAGCTCAAAAGATCATGTGATTTGAGTATCTAAGATCCATAGAGAATACATTCAAAAGCATTGAATCCAAGTAGTCTATAAAGCTCTAATTGTAGCACCTAAGTAGCATCTAAGGATAGGAATGATAGCCAATGTTAAAGTATCCAAGATTTAATCTCATCTTAGGAGCATATCATTAACATATCCATAGGTATACATGACAACCAAAGTGTCAGTACATCCAATATATGGTACCCAAGTAGCTTCAAAGCATAATGAGCATAATCTTTATCAGACAACTACTTGTCATCCACTATGAATAGCAAGGATATGATAGCCAAAACTAAGTGAATGTGAGCTCAAACAAAGATGAAAAGCATTCTAAGACATGTGTCAAGCATCATCAAGTGTTAAAAGCGAACATTCGAGCATCAATACCAAGCCCTAAAAGTATCAAGTGCCAAGAGGCATATTCTTTTCTTAGATAAGTGGCATTCAGCTATGTTATTATAGCAATGAAGTCTCTAATAAAATTGAGCCAAATGTGTGCTCAAATCAGCCCAAAAGCATAATTATACCATTGAATACCAAAATAGCATCCCCGAAGTACCAAACATACATTATGGTATTTACTATTTGCTACCTAAACTAGAACAGCTCTATTCTATGTGAAATAGGGAATAGAGAGCTATACAAAATCAAATCTATGAAGTCCTATATTTTTAAACTTGTTGCCCTCTTTGTTTCTAGCTACAAAGTACCTAAATCCAATACCATATGCAAAAGTTATGGCCAAAATACAACAGTGCTATCAAGCTACCATACATATCCCAACTTCTACAACATGCTCTGCATCCACTTAAAAATGGATAAAATGGCTGCTACTCATCTCAATAAGCACTCAACAAGGCTTAGATAAGCCTTGGGAAGATCTTTAACAAGTGGGTAGCAAGCTAGAACAAGTCAAAAGAAGGAAAGACTCAATGCATACCTCAAGAGAAAGAAACAATAGCTATTATGAAACCTTGAGTTGAAGCTTTGAATCTGGGCTAAAGCAAAGGATGAAGAAGATCCTTGAATGATTGGGTATGATATTGATTAAAGGAAGTGAGCACAAAGTGGAAGCACATAAGCAGAAGCAAGAGCTATGGTGGAAGGGGAGAGAGAGACAAAGATAGAGACAGAGACAGAGACAGAGAAGATGTGGCAACTCCAACAGTCACAATGTGTGACTGACCTTCCCTTTATTCAAATATCATTAAAAGAATAAAAAGTAAAATGATAGTGATAGGTGCACACCATTGTATTGCACAGGTGTGTGGGTACTATCACTGTAGTAATATACAGGTGGCTAGGCATAGGTGCCTTTACCCCCAACACCCTTACCCATGAGATGCATGTTAGTTATGCATAGACTTACACCCCAATCATTCTTGGATATGAGCCCCTCACCCACCAAATTTTCTCTTTGTAATACTAATTAGAGTATTACTCTACAGTCCCACTCATTAGCCACCCTAGCAAGTCCCTCCGGTTATCCTTTATTTTCAATAGCAAAAACTTTTGGGATCCGCCACATGGAGTGCGATGAGCAAGATGCATGGGAGCTAATAGTTAAATACCTAGTCACACTGATTGGGTAAATGTGTAAGAGACCCAATTTAGGGAATCCACATATAATCAAGAACAAACTCTTTACCTTCTCATTCAACTTCCATCTCTCTCTCTCTCCTTTGATGTCTTTCTCTTTCCTCTCCTAGTCTTTCTCTCTCTTCTTCTTCTTTTAGCCTCTCTTCTTTATGATGTATATCTCCTTTCATATATATGTTCATATGGAAAGCTCTTTTTAAACACTCTAAAGATAACATATTGTATGACTATGGTTTTTCCAGATATGTGTGTGTGTGTATCCTACTTCTAAAATAATCATAAGATGTGACTTACTTAATTTCTTAAAAATACATTATACCTTTGATTTTATAAGAATCTTAAAGAAATGTTGCATATATTTAGGGTTGATCAATCACATTGTCATTGAATGATGGTTCTCTTCATCTCAAAGATATCATGTTGTCTTGTTTTCTTTTATACAAAAATTAGGACATATACTTATTAAACATAATATCGATTTTTATTTTTATAATCTTAAATTTATAAATTTTTATTTATTTTTAATAGAATATAAAATTTATACATATCTATATTAGATTGTTATTTATCTAACATCTTTGGACTTTATTATAGCTTCATAAGAAATAATACCCCTTAGTTATATTTAGCTCCATAATCTTTATGACCCTAAAGATTAGTCCTTGCTAAAAATATGGTCTCTTATCCACAAATTCATTGTGTTAGTCTATTTCACCCAAAGTTTAGGATATGATTGCTAAAATCTATTGAATGCATGCAAGGGAATTATTCAACTAGAAAGCTTAATCCGTTAAATAACTTCAATTTGGTAAAATAATAATTTTGCTTAGCTTTATCTAGTGATTTTCTCACCACAATACAAAACACATTAGTATCCTTCCATTTATTTACCATACATAATGTGACTAATATCACATGTGTGCAGCCATGCAATAATCCATGGATCATGTGGCAAATAGACAAAATCCACAACAAATTACGATAAAATGCTATGATAAGAGAATTCACAATAAATTGTGATAAAATACCATGATAAAAATATGAATAAAAATCCTTTTTTTGTAAAATACCATGATAAAAATGTATGAATTTATATTTATCATAGTATTTTACTAGAATTTTTTGTTGCTTTTATCTATTTGCCACATGACGTGTGGCTTTCACAGGAATATACATATGTGATACTAGTAACATTATGCTTGGTAAATAGATGGAAATATACCAATGTGTTTTATGTTGTGGTGAGCACACAATTAGATAGAATTAAGTAGAATTATTATTTTGGAGTGTGCATTTTAATGCTTGAATCTATATACTCTACTATGTGGGAAAATACTACAAAAAGCATTATATTTTGTATAATCCTATTAGCATAAGGACTTTGTGTGTACACATGCACAATAAATTCATTTTGATGTATTTATTACAGAAGATAACACATTATTTTTGTAAAGCCATTAGAATAGAGTGAGTTTTGATTTATTTGTACAAGCATACATTGTGCAAGGTGAGAAAAAGTCATGCATGCTTTCTTTTCTATTCTCTCTTGTATATCTTTTCTTTCTTGTCAATTTGTTCTCTTACAATTTTGGTCAACGATTACTTGTTGTATGGTAGAGGGGTTCAACATGGATTACCTCTTGCTCTGAACTTTGGAAAAGCGGGTATGGAAAATTTATTGGAGAAACTGCTACTAGGAATGCTTATGTAATAGTGCATGCCACTACATTTGGTTTGCATATAGACAAGGTAGCTGAAAAGGTTATTGCTATTCCAAAAGGTGAAATGTGGTCTCATATCATGCATGCAACTTTTAAAGCATGAATTGACTAATACACGAGGAGCATCCTTGATATGAATGGTTGGGACTCACTTATGGAAAATTTTTAGTGTATGTGTATTTGGCTAAGTATCATAATACAAATATGATTGTAGAAGATAGGAGAAAGAGAGATGAAGACACTAGAAGGACATCAAAGAGGGTGACATGAATAAATTCTAAGCAAGTTAAGGCACACTTTTGGGGAAGTGCTTAGTATTACTAAGCATGAATTTTATGATGAGATCATCAACATAATAAAGTCTAGTAGGAGAAGATAGTTTCTTCATGATCCAATTAATGCTCTAATGCAAGTAGATGAGGAGCATGGTTTGCAAGGCATATGGGATAATTATGAGAAAAATGCATGTGTTGTTTTGGAGAGGATTGATGCTCTAAATCAATGGTTTGAGGATAAAATTGATGACATATTTGCTATAAATTCAATTATTTGTAGCACTATACATAGGAGAATAAGGTAGGTTACTTTGATAAAGGGTATGACAAATACTAATGTAGTATATGATATACATGCTTTAGTTGATGAGGATATGTAGACTGAAGATGTTGTAATTGAAAGTGCAGATGCTATCAAGCTTGCAGATATAGATGATATAGTACTAGCATATGTAGTAATGTATTGAGAGAGGGTATACAATATATTTATACATTTTTTAATGCTTTACCAATACAAATGGAGGATAAAATGACTCAGGATGAAAATAAGGTGGATGCTTTTATGATTTCTAATGGAAAGAAGTCAAAATCCTTGTAGGAAGTCAAAATCCTTCTTGGGAATTGTTAGGTAGGCATAGGGTCTATCATCTAGGTTTCCCTGAGTCCACCCCATAACCGAAGGTACTGGCAGTCCTCACGAGGATCAACCTGCAAGCTCGGGGTCCTAATTTGACACTGAGATCTCAATGCATCAGCTAGCTCCATCGAAGGTGTCCCATAAGGGCTTCTTGTCTGACTGGAGCGATCGTAGTTACCCTTGGTTCATGGAGTGCAATGCTTTTTTCCAGCAACTAGTTAGGATTCAGGGAACCTTAATGGAGTTTTGGCACAGTCGTTGCACCTTTCCCCTAAGATAATTACTAATCAAGGTTTTTAGACCTGACCCTATGTAAGTCAATGCTCGGGTCTATCTAATTTTTCCTAATTAAAATTTTGTTCAATCTCTTGAGAGAAGCTCCCAGCTTACCGGCACCACCCATCTGTAGGATGGATACATCAGGCTCTCGCCCACCCGCTTCCTATAAATGGTTTTCTTTAGTTTCTAATTACCTATCACATTAACTTATGACATATGAAAAAAACTTCATTAATTAACCGCTTATCATAGGTTTCTTTGCATAATTTTACGACACAACACAAAGACAGAGAAAAACAATATTTTGGAAAAACATATTTTTTATTAGTTCACAAAGTTATTTACAATGATTTTCCCCTTCTACCTACGTAGAAGATGAACTTCCGTTCACTGGAAATCCCTTCTGTCTGCGTAGAAGAAAACAAACCCTCTAAGATTTTTGTCCCTTCACTAGTACCAGGGACTCCAAGTTCCCATCCTGATTCGCATGAGGGTCAGGTAGTTCCTAGGAGTGGTTAAGAGATTTACTTCTTATTGGTTGGGTTCATTGAGGCATCTTCTCGTGTCGAATTGCAAAATTGATTTAATGCGAGACTCGATATTATGTGCAGCCACTTATGTGATAACTCAACGAGTAATTTTTAAAACATTTCAAGCCTGAATTTGTTTCTTGATATGAAGTGTTATGGAAGAAATATTACATCCTCTCCTCGTTAGAGGAATCGAGACGTCCTCATCTCGAAAAGAACTGGGAAATTTGTTTTCTAGAGCTGTCTCTTCTATCCAAGTGGCATCCTCCTCATGATAGTCTTTCACTAGATAAGATACTCTCTAATGGTTCTGTTTCTCAAAGGTTTCTCTTTTACATCTAGGATCTTATCAAGCTAGAGCTCAAAGGATCCTTGACTAGGCATTACGATTTGTTGGTCATCAAGAATATAACCTTGCCACATAAGCTTTCACAAGACTAACATGAAATACATTGTGGACTTTCACATGATCAGGAAGTTGCAGTTTGTAGGCATTAGTTCCTAGGTATTTGAGAACCTTGTATGGTCCACAATACCTTGGACTCAACTTTTTGAACTTTCCTAATGATAGAGGACTCTTCTTTAGGCATACACAAATGAGAACCATGTATCCCTCTTGGAAGATATGCTCTTGCCGTCCTAGATCATCATAAGCTTTCTGGCAATCTTTGGCAGCTTGGATGTCTTATCTGATAGTTTTGACTTGATCATCCATGCCTTTTAGCATTTTCTTAGAAGCCTCAACCTTTAGGGTTGGATCAGAGAAATTCAGTGGCATCAAACAATCTTGCCCATACATGCTTGAAATGGACATTTGAATACTTTGATGATATGACACATTGTAGGAAAATTCTATTAAGGGCAAATACTATATCCACCTTGTCAGTTCTTTGGAATAGTAAGCTCTCAATATATCTTCAATGACTTGATTAACCCACTCTGTTTGACCATTAGTTTGGGGATGGTAAGTTGTGCTAAAGTAAAGCTGGGTTCCAATTGCTCCAAATAGGTTTCTCCAAAAATGTGATGTGAATAGAGAATTGCAAACACTAAGGGTCTATTTAGGCAATCCATGAAGCCTAAAGATTTCTTTCACAAACAATCGTGCAATATCTGAAGCTTTGTATTTGGTCTTGATTGGGATAAGATGAGTGACCTTTGTCAACATATCCACAATCTCCATGTTTTCAGACACAAATATCTGCTGCAAAACTGCATATGGCCGAGAAATAACCTGAGACATCCTAGCAACTATACCAACCCATTGATCATGTATAAAGGAAGTCATCTAGCTCTCATTGATGTCAAATCTTGCTACATAAAAACAGAGCCATCAAGATCAACCTCCATATCTCTCAAGATTTGCTGTTCCACTTTAAGAAGAGGTTGTAAACGGGCATCCAATAATACTCTTTCAGCCTTCAACTTAGCATTTTCTTTAGCCAACAAATCCAATTCACCACCAAAATTATCCTGCATATTAGCTGTCCATTCCTTAAATGCAACAGAAGACAATTTACATTTAGCCAACATATCGGCATACACATCAATTCGCCTTTTCAAAGCACCAACCTCATTCTCATGTATTTCCTTCATTTTTTCCATTTCAACATGCATAGAATCTCTTTTTCTTTTCATGGACTCTAACTGCTCCTGCAAAGATTTCACCGCATGTAACTTAACGGCACCATTAGCATGCATATCCTTCATGAACCGATGTAACCCTGCAACCAAAGAGCAAGCTTCACCAAGACTTTGAGGAACATATCCATCATGAACCACTTCCCTGTCATAAGACAAACCCATATGCTGCTGCATAGCATCACTGTGCTTTGGTATAGGCATAGTCTCCATCTTCAACTTGGACAATCTAACCTTCTTCTTAACCCCTGTAATGAGCACATCCTCATGAACATTGTCATTCTTAACATCATCATTTAACCATGCTGATATATCTAAAGGCACAGTAATCCTAAAGTACTAGCATGTGAAGCTTCATGAGATGAAAAAGTCATAGACAAAGGATCCACAAACTCCTTTGACTTGATATTCTCAAGATCACCCAATGCATGATCATGAGACAAATCTTTATCATAGCAGTCAACCATTATTCCATCCACTAATTTCTTCCTTTTAAATGCAGTAACCTTGTCCATACTCAGAGATTCCCAAAGAGACAGATGCAATGTTGGACATACAACTTGCAGATGAGCTTATAAAAGCAGCCAACATAGGTCCAAGTCTACTTTTCTGCTGCTACTTGCGAATTGTTAGTACATGAACTTCGTGCATCAATTTTTCATATAGAGTTCTTGACCAATTTGGAATCCCAACATTTTCTGCATACCATAAAATACCAAAGGTGTTCTTTGTTATTACATCAGCCTTTATGAACAATAAGAACCACTGCATGAACCATTCGATGAAAAAGCTCCTCTTTGCATCTGCATGCCTTAACACATACTGATTTCTAACACTTGTAGGAAGCCCGAACTCTTGCTACATAGCTTCCATCTGTGCACCGCCAATGCTTTGGCTGATCATTAAGCTCAACAGAGAAAACATGTGCTAGTAGAGCAGGAGTAAGCTCCAATTTTCCACCAACTTTGCCACTTTCTCTAATCATAAGTAACTACTGCTGAGCATGTGTATTATTCCCCCAAGCATCCCATGGTAGCTCCGCGAAATCAAGCAACCTAATTTGCCTTCAACCAGCCCCTGGTATTGGGTTCTTTGGTATCCATGAGTATAGAGCAATCAAGCATGGATACCCCCATCTTCACTTGACATAATAGAAGACGTTTTTGGTGTGGAGTCCTTGACTTTCGATGGCGTTGCGTCAGGTGGACTATCACTAGAGTCTTCATCATGCTCTTGGACTGCTCTCGGCTGCTGCCGTGCCCTCTTGACAGGGAGTTCGAAATCCTCCTTTGCCTTGTCTTCACCATAGCTGCATCACCGACGACCTGTTGCAGATTAGGAATGAAGAGAGATGGAGAAAATGATGAAGATTGATGATGTGAAATCGCATGGAGATACTGTTGAATTGGCGCAGGCGACAGCACATGACTCTTCGTAGCCATAGTTTGCCCTTTTTCCACTTGCCTTACCTGACTATGAGTTAAACTCCTTGAAAAAAGAGATATGGTAACATACTGATTGCCACTTGTACTCCCTGTAAGTTGAACATGAGAATCTTGTTGCTTCAAACCCACTCATGCAACTGAAACTTT
>NC_141154.1:12527240-12549708 GCF_053477565.2 Lygodium microphyllum
TTGTCCTCCTTACCTTTCCAACTTCCTACGTATTGCAAAGCAACACACAGGAGCTCTCTCTCTCTCTCTCTCACCTCTTCTATATGATACTCAGGCTGCCACTTACACCCTCTCTCTCTCTAAGAGGAACAGAGTCATCAGACAGGAGATATGGCATATTTATATACAGAGGACATGGGTCAGCCCTGCACAGCCATTGCCATCGAAGATGGCACATTATTATACATAGTTCTTGAGCATATCAGAGCAGGGATTCATAGAGATTCCGAGATATATGCAGATCTATATGCCACATCGATTGAGAGTTCTTATTGGACAGCTCAGGGTATCATCACATCAGCTTATGATTGAGAGTGGCAGAGCCAGTGGCATCCCACGGGAGGAGAGGATACGCCCCCTTTGCAGATCAGAGGTGGAGAGTGAGGAGCATTTTGTTCTCAGATGCCCGGCATACTCAGAGTTGAGATTTAGATACACATTGAGCAGCTCACTTCAGGGATGTATGACTGATATGGATCAGAGATCATTTGGCCGTTTTCTGGGAGAGGCATGGCACATCAGAGAGCAGAGCACATAGCAGGTCCCAGTCAGAGAGGGGCCCACCCAGATGACTATTACACAGTTCCTTTAGACAGACAGAGTGAGAGCTACTATACCAGCCTCCAGCCAGACCTCCGGGCTCACACTACAATAGGCTGAGGTCCAGCGTACCCGATGTCGCACGAGGATTCGTGGGTTTTGGACCCCATAGCCACACCGACAGGAGATTCGGAGGATTCTTGATCTACATCGACAGCAGACTGAGATCCGACGACACTCGACACATTGGATCTCAGACCTCCAGCTTTCTCTTTCTCCACCGCCGATGTACCACATCCTGCATCCAGGAGGGATCACCTGCTATTAGCGACTTCGATGACTGCTACTACATCCCAGGATAGTATATCTCCCTGCATCTGTTACATATACACATCGCACCACTTTATCACAGCCGACAGTTGTTCCCCTATCATAGCCAACATTTGTTCCCCTTTTGTAGCCATTATCTGGAGTATCAGAGCTACATACGCACATACACATACACGACACTTATCACACTCATAGCACCGTATTTTTAGTTTCCAGTTTTTAGCTTTTCATTCAGCACTTTTATTTTGGATAGCTAGACCTCATCAGTTGTATCACAGTTTGTCTCATAGGCCAGTTTTGGTCTTTAGAAGACGTTAATATAACTTTCTTTCTTTCTTTCTTTTCTCTCTCTCTCTCTCCAACACAGTCTCTATGTGTGTCTTGAATGGGCACAAACATGCCTCAATGCATGCTGGCTCTCTCTCTCTCTCATGCAAAGTGGCACATTCTCTCACTACCTTTATTGTACCTTACTACGGATCCCTCTGATTCCGTCGGACCACGCTCCCACTTTTTCGCATTAACTGCAAGAAATCATCTTCTAACGGATCTGTACTATTCTCCCACGTGGGTTAAAGAGCCCGCATACATGCATTAAAGAACCATTTTTAAGTTTTGACAACGTTGTGGAATAGACACAGAGAGATAGTTTGATAGTGTGACACACAGAGAGATATAGCGCACCAATTGCGTTCCCAGGAATCACTTCGAAATCGACAGTGCCCAAGGTGAGAGAGAGAGTATGCAACAAAAACACAAACAGAGATAGAGAGAGAGAGAGAGAGAGAGAGAGAGAGAGAGAGAGAGAGAGAGAGAGAGAAGAGAGAGAGAGAGAGAGACAGAGAGATAGAGAGAGAGAGCACCACACACAAACACACAGAGACAAAGAGAAAGAGAGAGCCCATCAGATAAACTCACTGCAAGGGAGCAAGAAGGAGCGACAGAGACGACCTTGGCTTGGACGGGTATGCAACCAGGTAGATATTCTTGAAACAAACCATTTTCTTGTGTTTCAATTTGCTTTGATGCGTAGCAGCATGTCATGGACCTTTAGAAGCCACTATGCGTACTAAAAAGAATCATTTTCCAAGCATTTAAAAAGTTTTTCCCTTTGACGCACAATCGCATCTCCACGGCCTGCATAGGGCACTATGCACGTCAAAGGGCACTTGTTTACTGAGCTTAGAATAAGTGTAGCCCTTTGACCCATAGGTGCTTGTAAAAGGCCTTCATAAGGTACTATGCGCGTCAAAGGACCCTCATTTGGTTAGGTTAGAGTAAGGATTGCCCTTTCACAAGCAGAGGCTCATAAGGCATTAGGTGGGTGCAAAAGCACCCAGTTACTTAGCATAAAAAATATTTCGCCCTTTGATGCACATACGGTCTCATTAGGCTCTTGGATGATTCTATGCAAGTCAAAGCGCACTTTAATTTGTTATCAGTAAATAAGCTCCCTTTTTTGACGTATACATCCACGCCATTGTGCAGGTCTAAATGGTAAGAATGAAGTCAACGGCAAGGAAAGAGAGATCTGACCCAGGCATCGCAACTAAAGCTGGACCAAAGAAGGCATCCAGCAAGAAAGGAAAACCTGTGCATATACTGAAACAAAATAGGTACAAAAGGGTCAGCCAAAAATCTAACATCCTCAAGGAGTGTAGAGTGGCCCAAAAATCTACTGAGTTGTGCATATATTGAAGCTCCCTTTCCAAAGGGTTGTATGAGAGGTTTGTAAAAACTGGGGAATGTAGGTTCGTTGGAAGAGGGCTGCCTTGCTTTGTCTCTGGGAAGCTACAGAGGACTTCATTATTGAGATTTTCAATGACCTAGCTCTTCTTGCTGCACACTCTAGGAGGTGGACAATCATGCTGAAGGACCTCACTACGTTGAAGAGGCTGCGGTGGAGATACGACCACCTCTTGCACCCAGGTGACTTCATGAACACCAAAATGAGGGACATACTGCTTATCCCTCCTACGAGGCAACCTAAAGAATGGGGACTAGTTGATGTTACACATGATGTCAACACAAGAGTTAGAGCGGAGACCTTTGCAAGAAGGCAAAGGGCACAAGAAGAGAGAAAAGGGCTGGAAGCTAGAAGAGAAACTTCCCAGAAAAACAACAGGAAGATAGGACCCTCCAAATGGACAAGGAAAACTCAGAGTATCTGGCTCGACTCAAAGGAGGGCTGTACATACTTGTGGATTTTGAGAGAGGGAAAGTACAGCTGAGTCTTGACATCAAGGATGTTAAGATACTTATGGACAAGGAGCGCATGTGTCCGATAGTATTCTATGTGCCTGCTTAATGTAAGGAACTCATTCTTTTACTTAGTTTTAGAGCCAACGCTTAACTACATTCCTTTTTATGTACTCTTTGTCCTTGCTTGCACAGGTTGATACAATAGACGCTTCCGGGTGATTGCCACCAAGAAGTATTCATCGGGAATCCACAACTATTGCAGCTTATGAGAACACCAAACACACCATTCTCTGTTTATCACACCTGGTTTCAATTTTGTAACCCTACAGAGGTGACAATCCTCATCCTGCCATATGAGAACAGAGGTCACTAGAGTCTGGCGTTGATCGAGCTCGACAAGCTAGTCGTATGGATGCTCAATTCTGTTCCGAAAACGCATGCAGAGTTTCAAACGTAAGTATACCAGATACAGTCTATTGGTGACTTGATTGCTGTCATGAACACTCCCTTTTTTTAATTCTTAGCCCGTTCAGTATATTGACAGTGTACAAAAATCGGTTTTCCAGATGTATTAAGAGACTACTTATGGCCCTCGGGAGCATGTTTGACAGTGCCGAACTTCACCGGGGACAGATATCAAAGAGGTAAAAGTCTATCCACAGAAGAACAACGATTCGTGCGGGTGGAAAGTGATGATCCACACCAAATACCTGTTGTAGTCGCTCTTCACAGATACACCTCTAATAAACAAGGTAATGAACTACCCGTTCATCCTTGCATTTATTTAGTGTGCTTTGAAGCGCATATTGTCAATCAAGATCATCGAACACTCATTATCGTGTCAAGGAGCACAAAATTTTTTATCATGCTATCTACTGTGCAGAAAACTGTGGAGTATGATAGTGCATATGTTGAGAGATATAGGACAAGCATGATACACACCCTCATTGCTGCCTCCCAATAGATACTAGAGGAGCAAGTTTCACCCTTGTCGAATGAAGATATCGAGGAGGTACCGCCCAGGAGGGGGACCACACAGAGCCAAGGCTCTCCGAGAGAAAAGCAGAGCAAGAGTCAAAGATGGACATATCTAAAGATGAAGAGGATAGTGAAGACACAAAGAGTGAGGAGCAAGAGGAGGATGTTGAAACAAAAGGAGACGGTGACAAGGAAGAAAAGGATCCTAATGAAGGTGACCAAGGTGATCGTAACCCGGAGGAGGGAGAGAGTGGTGGATCCACGGAGGAGGGAGAGGGTGGGCAAGAAACAACAGGGAACAGTAGCGGGGACAATGGAAGCAAAGGGCGGGATGGAGACGTACATGGAGATCACCAAACCACAGAAGCACAGAGAGGTGGGGACCAAGAAAAGCATGTTGATGAAGACAAGGCAGATCTAGAGGGTGGTGGGGATAGTACTATTGAGGACGATCCTATGGACAAAGTCCCAGGGGTTGGAGTCCCTACACTAGTGCCATGTCACCCTATTTAGGTGAGAATCACTTATACGTTTGAGTTTTCAAGATGTTTCAGTTATTTTGTGCATATTTTACCCATTCCGTTCCACATGTATTTATCATAGAGGCTTCTCATTTTGGACGTCAACGGGCTGCTATTGAGGCAAAACTCCTCCCTTTTCACACAGTCAGCCAAGGCCACCAAGAGAATGGTGGGGGGCAGAACAGTGCTTCTCTGGCCACACCTGCCGGAGTTCTTGCGCTTCGTGCTGCAACGGTTTCAAGTGGGGATATGGTCCTCCATGACCTCCAAAAATCTTATGCCCTTAGTAGGGATGTTACAAAACAATCTTTGTATTGCACCCTTATTGTTTAGGTTTATATATGCTCAAGATAGATGCACTACTATCGTAGGAGGTAATAAGAAGAATCCATCTGTACCCTTGTTCACAAAGCCCTTTATGAATCTGAATGTAGATTATGACCCTGTAAATACACTTCTAATTGATGACACAACAAATAAGTGCATATGGAATGGTCAAAACACATTTATATACCCCTTAGAATTCGATGGTAATCCCTCTCACAAGTTTTTTCAGACAAGGCTTATGCCATACTTGAAGAGCCTTCACAAATCTAACCTTAATGTAACCCAGTTCCTTGAGCAAAATCCATTTTGACTATGGAGTTTTGCAATTTCTTATAAATTTCAGGTTTCTATGGAGTTGTACAATTTGTTGTAAATTTCTACTTCTTTTGTAGTTGTACAATTTCTTGCTGTGGGGTTGTGTCTCATGGAGTTGCACAGTTTCTTATCACTTTCTAGCTCTATAATATATTGTTACTCTCAAGTTTCATGTATGTAGTTGTGTTATTTATGAAGTCTCCTATTATGTTTATGTACAGAGACAACTTATATTAGATGTGAATGGGGTCCTCTTGCGGAGGCAACCACAACCTTTCCAACCTTCACTAGTGAACCATTATTTTATTGTGGGACATTACGTCATGTTGCGGCCTGGTCTTAGACAATTCTTGCACTTCCTATTCAGATTCTTTAAGGTAGGCCTATGGTCCTCAATGAAAGTTAGAGACCTCCAAAGTGTAATTAATGTCATGCAGTTTGCTGGAGTAGATTTCTCCTACTTCGAATTTCTGGTGGATCACTCATACTGCTATGAGGACCCAGAGTATCAACATCCCCATCTACCTTTTGCTGAGATGTATACAAAACCTTTTCTGCATATTCCACATATAGTGGATCCATGCAATACTATATTGCAAGATGAACATCGTGAGAAGGGAAAATACAATCCCACAGGAATTACACTTGTAATACAGGGTTTCAATGCTGATCTACATGATGACTACCTCCAGGAAATTCTCATTCCATATCTCTGGAGGTTGTATAACTTAGATGGAAATGTGGTAGACTTTGTATGGTATAATGAATTACCGATATTGTTTTCGTGACTATTTCTGGACTTGGTTTTCACACTTAATAACTAGTATCTTATATGCATTGTGTGTGCCTATGCTGTTGGTCGCTTCCAGAAATAATACGGAGATTCTCATCAACAAACATAATTGCTTGTAACTACCAAATTTCTCACCATTACAAGATATGGATCGAATACACAAGTCGATCGCTTGCAGCTTGCCAGTGGCATAAGCAATAACAGTCTTGTTTTCAGAATCAATATTTAGTACCTTATATGTGTTGTCTATGCCAATGTTAGTGATTACCGAACTTAAAATGGAAAAATGTACTTCTAAAATAAATCAGTTCAGTTATTCTCATCGAGAAATAAAATTGCTTGTAATTATGAGGGTTGTGTTGATTATAATACATAGATTGATTACAAAGGTAGCTTACCAATGGCAAGACCAAAAGTGTGGGCACAACCATAAGGCAATAAAAATATGGGTATAAACCTATCCTTCCATTGATCATGAAGAAGAAGTCTGTTGGTAACATATGTGGTGACTCCTCATGTATATCCATACGTAATTGATGTAGCATGTTTTCTTGTCGTAGATTGATGATTGTAATGAGAGTGCCTTTCTCATCCAATACCTCAATGTCCACTACTTGGTTGTCCTCCAAGCTAGCAGACTCCTGGTCCATAGGCACAAGGACTCCACCAATGTAACGTTGCTGACCATACAAAAATGACATAATAAACGTCTGTGTTGCAATCATGTATTTCACCTGGAGCGTATCCAAAGCAATTTGGCGGTGCACCTGTTCAACCTGCTTCATATACCAATGCTTATAAAGTAGCTTGGCTGAGAGAGTGTTGTTCATGTTCCGGCAAACTAGCATTCTCCTTGTCACCTTCACATCAAATGCCCTGAATAGCTCCACAAAAATAGAAACGGGCATAAAATTAATAATCTTTACAAGCTTTGTGGGGATGGTGGCTTGCACTAATCTTTGCACATCTCTATATAAACTGCTTTGAGTCGCCTCCAATACAGTGATGTCTGGCACTAGCCACACCAATGTATTCCACTCTTCTTCTAGATGGAGCTTGCGAAGGTATCCCTTTGTGTGAGCTTGGTCCACAAGCTGATAAAAATGATCATAAAAGAACACACCTTCTTCCGCAAGGCTACCCCTAGCTCTCCCTTCGTATTGTACACTACCCAGATGGCCATGGATTACACTCATGATCCCAATAACACACTCCACAGGCTCCCACTCCTCATATGATGAGGGATACACATCTACAGGACATAAACACATCCCAAAAACACATCTTAGACACATGAAACATGAAACATCAAACACCCCAATATCAAAAACACCTAAAATGTTAACTAAACTAAACAATCATCTAAAATAAAGAAACTTATAGTTTGGCCTGTGGGATGGTAGCCCTATTTCATGGCCGGGGGCCATGACAAGTTCATTGTGCATGTAGACGTGCTGCATCAGGACTTCTTTAACCATTGTCTTGCCTTGTTGGATTCTAAAGGCAATAACTCTACCCTTCCATGACCACTTGAAGACACTTTTAACATGCTTACGCTTCTGTCGGCGTGGCTCTCCTCTAAAAGGCCCTCCTCAAAATTCCTCCCTCCTACATTTGTATTTTTTGACAATTTTCCCTATTTTCCCGTGTTTTCTGGAAAATACCCAATGTTACGTTGGCCTCCACCCTATTGGATGTGCGCTTTTTTCTCTCTCCTCTAAAAGGCCCTCCTTTTGACCTCCAAATAGCTCTAATGCTCCTTTGAAGTGACATGTGGGAGAGTCTTTTCCCATGTGATGAAGTGGTTGGAACAACAAAAAATTAGCACCAAAATTCTCACATCACATGAGTAAATGCATTGATTGTGTCAAACAACACAAGTGACAAGAGTCACTAGATGAGTGTTAATAAACACTATGCTTATTGACCTTGAATCTTCATGTTGTTTATTCAATATTCCCCTACTTGGTGATTTTATGGTCAAATTTTTACTAAGAATTGAGTAAATTAGTGAATTAGAGTGGGAGTACGTTCGTTGAGTTGAGAAAAGTGTGAAAGTGAAGTGAAAGATGAGCTTGAAGTGAAATGGCTATGGTGGACTAAGATTAGGGTTTCTGGCAAACTGATTTTTTGCATATTGTAGCAGCTACAGTGGACCATTTGGGCTCAAATTTTATTAGGAGAAATATTAAACCAAGGCTTGGAATGCCCTATGGTAGTAGGGTTGATTGTGCCACACATAGGGAGATTAGGCACCATATGATTCTGAAAAGTGTAGAATGAGTTGCGAGGTTGATTTTTTACAATCCTAGGCTATAGGCAAGGCAATGTTGAGCTTTGAAGTGGTACAAAGAATCTTTGGGAGTGATAAAATACTTTTCTAGAAGGAATCACTGAAAGATTTGGCCTATTGAGAAAGATATGAGAGCTCAAAGTGCTGTAGGTCCAATCTGGCTATGGCAGACAAGAAGGTAAAGTGGAGATGGAGGTGAGAAATGAGCTCATTAGCTAGACTTGACTTGAGCAATGATTAAGAGGAGTTGGAAGAGTAAACAAGGGAGTTGAACCATGCTCAACATTGCCCTAATACCATGTTGAAATGCATATATCTAGACCCGATCTAGAGCATGGCTATGGCAGATGAAATATGTAGGCAAGACTCATGAAGATATAGACATTACAAATGACTTGTTACAAAAGTGAATTAGGTTCCAATACTGAAGCTTGGATACATAAAGAAAATCTTTTGTATGTAGAAAATCACAAAGATGCTTGAGTGAAAGGACAAAAGTACTATGACATTTGCATTCAAATGATAGGCAAGTACAATGCTTTATAGCTTTATGATAGGTAGCACTTTCCACTACTATGCTTATGGGATTGAGTAAGCCTACATACCCTTAGCCCAAAACTGCTCCATACAAAGGGGCTACACTAGGTGTGATTGCATAATTCTCAATGTAAAGAGGGACCTTGGGACTACTAATGCAACTAAAATGATTCAATATGGGACCTTTGATCATGATGGCTCTCTCGCTCTCTCTTGCATCTACTCTCAACTAGCTCCTACTTCACCCTTGCACTCTCTCATTGTGATAGAGGTGTGACAAAACAAGAATCCCTAATCCAGCAATGGATGCCGGCTCTTATTGTGAGGTCCCATCTGAAAACATAGTATGTGTGGGCTTTTTCTAACTTCATGCCATTTCTAACCAAATTGAATAGCAACTTCATAGATCTAGATGCTCACTAAAGGGACACATAGTTTCCTAAAGGGGATGCACTTAATAGCAATTAATGATAGGCTTGTTTGTGACCCTTGTGTAGTGTAAATTCATAATAGGTCTCACTACCAAGTGAGAGAATGCCTCCACTAAGTAGAGAGTCATCATATCACTCTTTGATGACCATGCTATAGGTTGAACCTTGAACTAGCCACTAGAAAGTCAAGGAGCCCCTCACAATCGCAGATGGTATCTATATCCAATTGTGGAGAGCCCTCGTATCAATTGGTAGTGAACCTCATGTGAAGTGAAGCCCGCATGGATCACCATCAAGTGAGGCAAGTCCCTTCTAGTTACGAAGGGTCCCTATATTACTTGGTGGTGATCCTCATATGCAATGAAGCCTACATGGGTCACCACTAAGTGAGGGAGGCCCTCCTAATTGTAGAGGGTTCTTGTATCCCTTGGTAGTGATACTCATGTGTGGTGAAGGCCACACATGGGCCACCACAAGTGAGAAGTGTTGGGGTAAAGGCGCCTCCGCCGTGCTGCCCCGTGTATTACTACACTGACAGTACCCGCCACTGCACACTGCATGTGGCGGGCGCCCGTCATGTCACTTTATTCTTTACATTCATTTTTTAGTGACTAGTAAATAAAGGAAGGCCCAATCACACATTGTGACTGTTGGAGTTCCCATTTCTTGCCTCTCTCTTTCTTGCTCTTGCTCTCCCGCCATAGCTCACGTGCAAGCTTCGATCCTTCTCACCTTTCAATTGGTATCAGAGCTTGGCTTCCTCTTGCTCGAGCTCGACTTGGTTCTTCTCTACCTTCGCATCAACTCCCTTCACACATTGGATCTCCATCCCGGCAGCCATATCCGAACTCCCCGAGCTCCTGTCACTCCCCGGCTTCCCGAGCACCTTCCCGGCCTATTGAGGCACCTTCAAGGCATTGGTACTGAGGTATTTGATCATTCTTTGAGGGTTTTATTTCAGTCTATAGGTTGCAAACAGCAAGGGCAGCCATGGCTTCAAACCCTTGAAGCTTATTCCCCTCATATTGTGCCTTACACCTATCAAGGCTCAAAGAGGCTTGTCATAGGCCTTTGATAGGCCCTTCTTGAGTCCCCCCATTACCCCCTTTTCAGCCCATGTGGAGCAGCAGCAAGTTCAGCACCAACAAGGCAGATTGCACCATTTTTTTCAGGCTGTTAGCACTCGTCTACTTCAGCTCCACACTTGGCCATTGCTTCTTGCTCTCTACCTTGATCAAGAGGGCTATTAGACTTCATGTTTGATGTCATTCAAGCTTTGGGCATTGGTCTTGATAATTCGGGGCTGCTTTCTTCAGATTTGGGACTTTCATAAATTGTCATAATAGGCTGAAAACAGGGCAGCAACATTGGCATTAGCATTCCAGTTGTGCTATTTGATGCCCGTATGCGGTCTACTTGATGCCCGAATGTCTTGGGAATGTATGCACATGATTATGCCATGATTTTGGTCTGAAATATTGGCTGATTTGGGACTGTCATTTACTGTTATGCAGTGCTGGAAACAGGGCATCCACACTTGGCATTGGCATTTGATGCTTATACTCTACTCCGGTTACCTTGTTTGATGCCCGTATGCGGTCTACATGATGCCTAATGTCTTGGGAATGTATGCATTCGATTTGCCCATGATTTGGCATTGTTTTTGGGCTAGAAATTGACAGTTTTGGACCATGTCATTTGTCACATGTATTGCTTCTCTATCGATACCGGATGTATGCTATGGGTTATGTCATGATGTATTACACTTTGGGGATCAACTTCGAACTCATGATCGTGATTCCGGAATGCTTTTGAGCATCACATTTGCTCCCTTGTTATTGGTTTGTCATTGGCAGTTTGGTCAACTTGACTGGCATTTGGGCTACTTATGCCTATTGTCTGTACTTGACGGATAAGCTCTATGCATTACATGCTTTGGTCCGTGGTTGATGCCTCTTAGTTTGTCCATGCTTGATAGATATTTTGGAGCTCCGATTTGGATGTTTTGAGCACTTTCGACTCACAGGGATATTGAATTTGGCTTGCTACTAGATGTATTGACTTGACAGAGATCTTGCCATTGGGATTATGTCTTGCTTAGTGGTTGCTACATCAGTTGCTTCATGTATGTCATGCTCTTGGGAAGCGTATGACGCATTGACTTGGTCACTTGTCACTGGTACTTTGTCTTGGGTTGCTTGAGCCCTTAACTCAATTGTACACCTTTTGTGCCAGTGGAAGCATCTTGCATGCTTACTTGACCTTGATCACGAATTACATGCTATTGGAGCAGTCTATGTCATTGAGCAGTTATAGATGTATTGGGACTTTGGGATTATACTCTGACAATTGGATGTTGCATTGAGTATATGTCTTGGTTCACAGGATGCTTATGAGCTGAGTCTCAATTTTGGATCCGCTTTCTTTTGAGCAGACACCTATTTGTGTCAGGTTTTGGCAGCTGGTTCTACATTTTGCCTAGATTGTCTCGGGTATGCCTCTTACTAGCAGATGCTATTTGACATCTCTTGGTGTTATGCTCATGTATTTTCACTATCATTTGGCTTTGCTTTGTCCTCTTTATGCCGGTTTTGGACCTAGCATTGTTTAGTTGACATTAGATCCAGTTTTGGGATAGTTTTCTCTCATTATTGCAATTCTGAAATTTATTACGGCAAGCATTTATTGGTGGACTGAGCTGTATTTTTTATGCTAAAATATCTTGATTTGGTGTAGCGCACCTAGTACTAAGTGGGAAACATCTTTTGGTACACTTTTCTCGCCATTTGGAGCTCATTTCAATGGATCTTGTGCATTTTTTGCAGTAAAACAGCCAGCAGTTTTACATTGTCTGTGCATTTTCAGCTTGCATTATGGCATCCTCTTCGACTAATAATGCCATATTTACCATCAAAAGTTGGATGGTACCAACTACTCTTATTGGAAGAGTCAAATTTGGCAGGTCTTGGTGCAGAAATATCAGATTAAGCCACTTTGGTTGAGTGGGGAGCAGCCTGAAACTATGGACAATGACGATTGGCTTGAACTTGATAAGCTATGCAAGTCCACGATTGTGTTGTCTCTCACTGAATAGGTACATTATAATGTATTTGAGGAAGCACAGAGTGCATGGGATCTATGGAATAAGATCAATAATCTTTATGATAAGAAAAGTCCAGCGAATCAGATGTACTGGTTGAAGCAGCTTATGGATCTGCACATGAAGGATAATGCGACTATGTCTGCTCACTTGAGCCAGTTCCATGCTATACTGAAGAACTTGACTTCGTAGGATATCACCTTTGGAGAGGAAGTAACTCCTCTTTTCTTGCTTGGGACTCTGAATGAGTCATGGGATGTATTCCGCACTGCCCTATGTGCCTCTAGTGCTACTCTGAAACTGAATGATGTTGAGAGTGCTCTTCTGCAAGAAGAGGTTAATCGCAAAAACTTGGATGCCTCTTCTGTTTCACATGCTTTGACAGTTAGAGGCAGGAATGACAGGAATGAACGTGAGAATGTCCGTGGTCGTGACTCTCCGAAGGGTCGGTCTAAATCTCGTGGAAAGTCGCGTAATAAGTCGCGTGGGCGCAACGCTAATGTCACTTGTCATCATTGTGGAAAAAGGGTCCATATCAGACCATAGTGTCATGAGTTGCGCAATGAGAAGTGCAAGGATAAGGGGAAAGAGAAAGTGCAGGAGGTGTCCTCTGATCATAGCATAGTACCTGCAAAGTCTAGCGTCAAGATTGAAGAAATTAATATCATGTAGACCGAGGATTCCGATGGTAGTGATGAGTTCATACTTGCAGCTAGTTCTTTTGATGCCTCACACTTGACTGAGACACCTAGTATGTATGCACATTGCTGGTAATTGGATTCAAGTGCATCCTTTCATGTACGCCTTACCGTGAGTGGTTTCACTCTTACCGTACTGTATCTGGATCAGTCAGAATTGGAGATGACAGGTCTCTTGATATTGTGGGCTGTGGAGATATTCAATTGCAGTTTTCCACTGGCAGTTCCTTTTTGCTCAGGGATGTACGTCATGTACTTGCGCTTACGCGCAGTCTTATGTCTGCAGGATAGTTGGATGATGCAAGGTTTCATGTCTGTTTTGGGGATTTTGCATGGAAGATTACCAGAGGCAGACTTGTGCTTGCTAGAGGCGCCAAGGCTAGCAGCCTCTATCCTCTTGTTGTATCTGAGTCTTCTGTAGACCATGTTTTGGTAGTGGGTTCTATCCCACATGTATCACTTTGGCATGCCCGTTTGGGGCATATGTCTTTGAAGGGAATGAAAATGTTATCTGGTTTGTAGTATCTTCCGCCTTTGGACTATGCACGTTTTGACTCGTGTGATCATTGTCTTTATGGTAAGCAGAATAGGTCTACGTATAAGAAATCGGGTAGGTCATGCATGAGTGAGCCCTTGGCTTTGGTGCATTCAAATGTTTGTGGGCCCATGCCGTGTATGTTTATGGGTGGCGCGAAGTACTTTGTTACCTTCATTGATGATTTTTCTAGGAAAGTGTGGGCTTATCCCATAAAGCAAAAGTCCAATGTCTTGGCAGTCTTTCAGCGCTGGCTTGCTCTTGTTGAGAACTAGACTGGGTATAGGTTGAAATGCCTTAGGACTGACAATGGGGGAGAATATGTCTCACGTGCTTTTGAGCAGTTTTGTGATGATAGGGGTATTAAGTGTCAGTTGACCGCCCCTTACACTCCCGCCCAGAATGGTTTGGCTGAGTGCATGAACAGGACTATTCAAGAGCGTGTCCGCTCTATGCTTAGCCATGCAGGCCTTCCACAGAGCTTTTGGGCTGAGGCAGTTAGAACGGCAGTGCAAGTCATAAACCGATCGCCTTTTAGTGGATTGGATTTCCAGGTTGCAGAGGAAGTTTGGGCTGGTAAGCCACCCTCTTATGCACATCTCCGTGTCTTTGGATGTGAGGCATTCTGCCATGTGCCCAAGGACAAGAGGAGTAAGTTGGATCCAAAGAGCATTAAATGCATCTTTCTTGGTTATGGTGATTCAGGAGAGATGGGCTATCGCCTATGGGATCTGCAGGCGCAGAAAATAGTACGCAGCCATGATGTAGTCTTCCATGAAGACAAGATGCACATGCAGCCTAAGAAAGTGGTTGAGATCTGCACAATGATCTTTTAGGAGGAGCCTAGAGCTCCTGCACAGCGAGTTGGACAGCCTACAGCTGCAGCAAATGCTCATGGTCAGGGTGTTGGATAGGCAGCTGGGCAATAGAGCCTGCAGTGAGACAATCTGCTAGAGACAGACGTCCACCTAATAGATTTCAGTCCTCTATGCATTATATTTTGGTTACAGATGCAGGAGAGCCTTTCACTTATGATGAGGCTATGCGCAGGGGTGACAGTCACTCTTGGGAGAGGGCTATGCAGTCTAAGATCGACTCCTTGCATAAGAATGAGACTTGGGATTTGGTTGCCTTGCCTAAGGGCAAGAAGGCTTTGCCATGCAAGGGGGTGTACAAGCTGAAAAGTACCCCTGGACACCCCAAGCCAGCATACAAGGCTAGATTGGTAGCAAAGGTTTTAAGCAAGAGCATGGTGTAGACTTTGATGAGGTCTTTTCTCCCGTGGTTAAGATGACCACCCTGCGCTTGGTCTTGGCTTTGGTTGCTCAGCTTGACTTAGATCTATATCAGATGGATGTCAAGACGGCTTTCTTACATGGGGACTTGCATGATGAGATCTATATGAAGCAGCCTAAGGGCTTTGCAGAACCTGGCAGGGAGCACCTAGTGTGCAAGTTGAAGAAAAGTCTTTATGGCTTGAAGTAGGCACCTAGGGAATGGTATCATAAGTTTGATGCCTTTATGCAGTCAACACAGGGCTACAGCAGGAGTGCTATGGATCCGTGTCTTTACAGAAGAAAGCCCGTGATGATTCATTGCTTATTTTGGTACTCTATGTGGATGATATGCTGATAGCAGGGAAAGCTCATGATGAGCTAGATGCTCTTAAATCTCAGCTGAAGAAGAGCTTTGAGATGAAGAATTTGGGACATGCCTCTCACATACTTGGTATGTGCATTAGATGCGACAGGCATTAGGGACTCCTCTACTTGTCTTAGAGGGAGTATATTCATAAAGTCCTTGAGCGCTTCCGCATGCAGGACGTAAAGCCTATTGGCTGTCCATTGCCTTCTTATGTGAAGGTATCACAGGCCAATTTTCCACAGACAGATGAGAAGAGGGACGAGATGGCCCAGATCCCTTATGCTTCAGCCGTGGGCAGTTTGATGTATGCCATGATAGCCACTCGTCCAGATATTGCCTTTACAGTTGGTGTTGTGGCACGTTATATGGCTACACCTAGTAGGAAACATTGGGATGCCGTGAAGGGTATCATGAGGTACCTGAAGGGCACAACATATATGTGTATTTGCTATGGTAGCCATGATACAGGGGTCGTGGGATACACTGACTCCGATTATGCAAGACATGCAGATAGTAGGAAGTCCACTTCTGGCTATGTATTCATCTATGCTAGAGGTGCTGTCTCTTGGATGTCTAGGGTTTAGAAGTGTACGGCTTTGTCTACCACTGAGGCCGAGTATGTTCCAGCCACTGAGGCTTGCAAGGAGGCCATATGGCTAGGCCGTCTAGTTGCTGACCTTGGGATTGATACTATACCTACACTGCATTTGGATTCTATGAGTGCCATTCAGTTGGCTAAGAATCCGGTCTTCCATGCGAAGACGAAACACATTGAGGGTGAGGTATTACTTCATACGTGGTGTTGTGGAGGACAAGTCTGTTGACCTTGTCAAGATCTCCACTAACGAGAATCCTACAGATCTGCTCACGAAAAGCCTCACTACTGAGCGCTTTGCCTTCCTCACGAGATTGATGGGCGTTGGATGAGATGCTGCCTTTCCTCATCCCTTGTACCTATGTACAGTTGTACTGTCTTTTTCTTTTCTTTTCTTTCTCACTGGGGCAGATTCGCCTTTAAGTGGGAGGTTGTTGGGGTAAAGGCGCCTCCACCGTGCCGCCCCATTACAACACTGACAGTACTCGCCACTGCACACTGCATGTGGCGAGCGCCCGTCACGTCACTTTATTCTTTACATTCATTTTTTAGTGACTAGTAAATAAAGGAAGGCCCGGTCACACATTGTGACTGTTGGAGTTCCCATTTCTTGTCTCTCTCTTTCTTGCTCTTGCTCTCCCGCCATAGCTCGCGTGCAAGCTTCGATCCTTCTCACCTTTCAAGAAGGGCCCCTCCCAATTGTGGAGGAACCACATACTGCTTGGTAGTGACCTTGTGTGTAGTAAAGCCCACATGGGTCACCATCAAGAAAATGAGGCTCCTCCCACTTACGAAGGGATCCCATATTGCTTGGTGGTGATGTTGAGATGGTAAGCTCAACATGTGCCAAAATTGATGATAGACCACTTGGCTAGATAGATTCATGTATCTACAGTTAGTATGTTGGTGGTCATTATGATCCTCACATAGCCACTAACTGATCACTTATTATATTTACTTTGTTGAACCTATCTACAGTCGGCATAGTTATAATGCCAATCAATTAGTATAGTCAGTTATGCATTGTTTAACTTAGTAGGCCACTTTTCTTTATGTTGTATCTTATCTATAATTTGTATACATTATATTCTATGTGGAAGAAGAAGTAGAAACTAAAAAGAATTTTTTTAAACCTCCATGTCTCTTTTTGTGTTCTTGAGTGAGCTTCCTCGTGTGTACAATATGTGTTTGGTATAGTAGCTCTCAAGCAAGTCCCCTCCCACCATGTGATTCTTAACATGGTATCAGAGTGACGCCACTGAGAGAGGTTGGTTTTGAAGGCTAAATTGAAGGAGAAGAAGAAAGGATTATGGCAAGCAAGCAATGGGTAAGAAGCTCTCTCATTCTTCTAGTCTTTCTCTTGGATAGTGCATGTGGAGGCACCGGAAGTAGGGTAGAGCCAAAATCTCAGATTGCTATCAAATTTGATGTGCAAACAGAGCACTGCATATTTTATATGTAAAATCTTTTGGGATTTTCTTCCTACTTTTTTGGGCATATAAGGCTGTTTTCAGGCCCTGTTTTAGAGCTGCAAGGTTGCAGACAACAGTTTCAGGGTATACTATAATTTTGACTGTATCAATTGAAAGTGGGTACATATATTGTAAATTTCAAATTTGTAATTTTTGAGGTGTTTTCTAGGAAGAAAATACAAGTTTTATCTACAAACATGTTGGAGATTATATGTACTTGTTGAGCAAGCAGTGAAAAAGGTGGCTTGGTATATTGTTGTGTATATGTTTGAAAGGTTGCAGAAAACCTACTTACTATTCTGTATCATTTTTGTGATAATAAAAAAGAATAGTGGAAAACCTATCACTTAGAAGTTGGATAAGAACAACTATCCTTCATGGAAGTTTTGTGTAATGAAATTACTCATTGGAAAGGGCCTTTATGAGTTTGTTTTAGGTGAAGAAAAGGAGCTAGAAAGATGAGTATCCCTACGATTGCAAAATTAAAGGCGTGGAAAGAATAGAATGAAAAAGACAAAAAGGCAATGTACTAGCTATCTGTAGCCATTGATAATACTATGTTGGGACATATCAAGAATGCAAAAACTTCACATGTAGCTTGGACAATTTTTGAGAACATGTTTTTAGTAAATACAAAGGCATGAAAGATTCAACTCAAGAATAGGTTGAATACCTTGAAGAAAGAAAAAGTGTTTGCTAGTATGTTTTGAAGGTGAGGAGCATTGTAGATGCTTTAGTAGCGATTGATGCAATCCCTGATGATGATGATTTGGTTTCATCTACTTTGGGTGGTCTTAATAATGAGAAGGCTTGGAAATCATTTATCACTTCTATATATGTATGAAAGCCATTTTCAAATTTCAATGAGTTGGTCTCTCTCATGATTACCAAAGAGATCAATATGCAATATGACTCATCTAAAAGAAATGATGAACAAGTCCAAATATTCTACTCAAGTTCAGGAAGGACATGGCAGATCCTCTTTGAGAGGTTGTGGTATGGGATCATGCTGTGATAACTAGAAAAACATGTTAAATTAACAATTTGGTAAAATGCAGGTTTGAGGAGGCTGTGGAAACTTTAGAGGTAAGGGGAGCTCTAGAGGAAGAGGTGGATGGCAGAACAAAGGTTCTCAAAATTCTACTATTGTTTGCCAGTATTATGGCAAAACAGGCCATATTGCAGCCCATTGATATGGTAAGAAGGATGATATCTGCAAATGATAAATTACAGCAAGGAAACTATGCATCATCTTCACGATAGAATGAAGACATGCCATATTGCAGCCCATTGATATGGTAAGAAGGATGATATCTGCAATGATAAATTACAGCAAGGAAACTATGCATCATCTTCACGATAGAATGAAGACAAAAATAAGTGTTTATTTGTTATGCAACATATGATGAATGTTGTTACAAGAAAGGAATTATATGATGATGTATGGTATGTCTATTCAGGTGCATCTAATCATATGACCACTCATGTTGAATGGTTTGAAGAGATGCAAGACTTAAAAAATCTAGGTTATGTTCAGAGAGGTGATAATTCATGCCACCCAATGTCACACTTTGGAAAGGTTCCCTTGTTCTTGCATGATGGTTAGACAAAGAGTCTGTCAGATGCATTACATGTGCCATCAATCACAAATAATTTAGTGTATGTTGGCCAAATGTAGAGTAAGGATTGCAGGTTTGATTTAATGCAAAGGTTATTTTGTTAAAGATTTTAATGATTAGTTTAGGTTGGTCACAAAAGGAAGTAGAGTTGTTCGCATGTTCACTTTCAATGCTAGAATTTTTGTAGTGAATACTGCTCTACATGCTAAAAAAAAGGAGTGGTTATAGACATTGAAATATGGCATAAACATACTGAACATGCAAACGTGTAAAGGTTGAAATCAATATAGTCCAAAGTATTGGTTATATATTTCCTACTTTTAGAGTTGCACAATTTCATAGAGTGTGTGAAGCATACCAGTTTAGTATATGCAAGCAAGAAACCCTTTTCACATGATAGAGATGTGAGTGGAAATATACTTGATATTATGTATATAGATATGTATATAGATATGTATACAGATGTTTGAGGGCCTATGCAAAATGTAACTCTTAGTGGGCAACAAATACTTCGTCACATTTATTGATGATTGTTCAAGAAAGCTATGGGAATATTTCATGAAGGAAAAAGTGATATACTTGAGCACTTGAAATCTTTCAAGGCAACTATTGATATAGAATGTAATATTTCTGCTAAAAATATTAGAGGCCGTGTGAAGTCTCGGGCAAATGACAATGCTGGCATTGTGGTTACGGACAGTTCTCGATCTTTGATAATACACTCTCCACTGGCCAAACGAGACATGGTTTAATGAAACCCCATTTTTTCATGAGAACCTCCTCTTGGGAGGAGGTCAAGAGGATAATATTGGAATTAATGCAAAAAATTTTAATCCTCTTTCCCTCAACCGAAGCATGGCTGAGGGAAGAGGATGGTGCTAAAATGGAGAGTGTAGAGGTGGAGGGCAGTGTCTACATGCAGGCACCACGTGGGGGAGGGAGGCCTTACCCCCTCTTCCCATAAATACTTCCCCCTCTAAGGCCGTGAGGTAGAGGGAGGAAAATAATATCGTGAAGCTGTCATAGGGAAGGAAGAAGCTAAAGTCGTGAGAAGGGAAGCTGATGTCAGAAGCTGCCGCAATTGTGTGAGAGAGGGAGTGGAGCTAATGCAGCTCTCGGTGCACCATGAGGAGGGAAAGATTGCACAGATCGTCCGAGAGCTGCTGTCGTGAGGCTAAAGGAGATTGTGAAGAGGAGGGGACACCATCGCTGCCATCAGTCCGCCATCTGCCCCGCCGAAGCTTCGCCAAGGCCATCATTCGACCCTGCCACCAACAAGCCGCCATTATAAATCACCTCCTCTCCTCCACATGTAGAGTTCACGGCCACATAAGCTTCCCAGAAGCTTCTAAAGGCCCTTAGGAAGCCCCCCTTCTTGCGGGATTTCATAAGCCCTTCCAGGTGGGTTTTATAACCCCCCTCCTGGGGATTTAAGCACCCATTCACTCGCAATTTCCACCCAAGTCCCCTTTCTCCTTGCAATTTCCATCCAAGTCCCCTTTAAGTTCGACTTACTCCGAGAATTAAAACCTTTCCCCCCCCTTGATTTCCCCAAAAGATACCATAGCCGGGTTTTTCAAAGCTCTCCCCTTAGAAATTCCACAAAGCCATTTTCAAACCCTTTCATGGATTTCCCCCCTCACAAGTTATCATAAAAGCCCTTCCTAGGGATTTTTATAAACCCTTTCCAAAGGGGTCTTTATAACCCCAGAATTTAAGCAACCTTTCGCCCTTTGCATATTACAAAGCTATTTTTTCTCCTTTCCGTGGATTCCCACACTAGACAGTTAAGCCCCTTTTCGTGAAGAACACTTGTATTCCCGGAACTTCTACGAAAAGAAGGGGAGTTTATGAGTTTCCATTTCTAAAGCCCGGTTCTGAAAGACGATGGAATTGGTCAAGGAAGTCGAATCTCAAAAAGAAATTACGCGTGTGAGGGAGATAGGCCAAGATCATAAGTCTTGAACCAAGGCAAGAAGGTCGTATATGTGATGGCCCCTAAAAGGGAACAAGGCGCAACCGCAGGAGGATCATCTTCTAACATCCATGTGGACATTTCACCAAATCCACAAGTCCAGGTTTTCTCGTAATATTTCAATTGTGCATGGATCATTTATGGAAATAGGATGCATTTTTAAAATACTTTGGCTAAATTAAAGAAATCGATCATTTGTATTTTTCAAATAAACGAATGAAAAAAAGAGCATAAGATTTCTATGCATTTCTAGCAAGTGGTTTTTATGCATTGCAAAGTAACGAATTTAGATCAACTTATGACCATCTGTATAAAGTCGAAAATATGGTAGTACACTTTGATTATGCATGGAAAGAATAAATCGCACTCGCATTATTAGACATCTTTTCTTCGAAATGATTCATTAAAGAAGGGAATTTGAAAGGTATGGAAATGATTCTAGGGCTGCATGAAGTAGATTAATCGCTAGAAAATTGGCATAAAACTCAAATCAATTACGTAAGTAATTACAAAAGGGTTGTGTAATGCTCATTCAACATACAAATAATTCATTCATAAATGAAAATTAGGAAAAGATTGCATGATTCATTTTAACATAAAAACCTAAAGCTTAATAGCTGGAATCTTGAATGCATGTTCTAGAAGGATCAATAGAAATTTTGTCGTAACTTAACATGCGCTTGGAGCTTAGCCGGTAAAGCTAGGGTTTGTAAATCTAATCATATGTAGGCAATGAAGCATGTGATTATGAGAATGGTATCGCAAATATCTTCAAGAATAGACAAGTAAATTGGTTTACCCTAAAATACCTAAACCGCGAGGGACTCATTTAGGAATGGTTAACCGATGCAACTTATCCCAAGTGCTAACTAGGATTTAGCATATTGAGGACGTGACCTAATCGCTCTTATTGCCAAAACTAAAAGTCTTATACCCTAAAGACTTGCCCACATTCACGGAATGTAGGGACAATAGGACGTACTTGCGAGGGACGATCTAGGGTTTTTACCCCAAAGATTGCTCGCCAAAAAGATGAAACTCGGTTTGAATTTGGAACCCTAGGACCGACAATGTAAGCCTAGTGCAATCAAGAACGGATTGTTATGAAGACACCCTAACCCTATCTCCTATCTAATCATGATTTCGTGATTAGAAGACGCCATTCGATGGGTAAAATAGTCCCATGGGTTTTGATGCGACACTTGTGCAACAAGTTGCAGAGTCGCATGATCTCGTGATTTGATCACAAGGGAATGGCCAATTCCTCGAAATGAGATTGGCAGATTCCTGCGCAAGTTTTTCTTGTAAGAGGATGAGTAGTCATCCTGACATAGCACCTTTCTTGGAAAAAGTGACCAAGATAAGGGGATTAGATAATTGCTTGGAAGCAAAAGACCAATCAATAAATTGGAATAACATATTTACTGCTAATAGAACTTAAGGTATTGGTTAAATTGGGTTAATAGAATACGGCCCTAACCCAAGGATATAAGGGTTAACAAACAAACCCTTGGAAATCTTAAA